>NW_027511507.1:0-24473 GCF_048772815.1 Callospermophilus lateralis
CTGCCAGCTTGGCCTGGCTTCAGAGCCAAGTGGGGCGCTCAGCCACCTGGGAAGCCAGCTGGGACCTGACACCCCCCGAGACACATCTGCACACACAGCACACACTCACAAATACACAATCACATTTAGACATTTAAAGTGGGGATGGAATTCCAGAAAGCTTAGGGACAACGGAAGGAGGGTAGGAGTCTCCTGTCTCAGCGACAGCCCAGTGGCCCTCCAGGTGATGAACTGGAAATGTCCCATTTGGTGTTTTAAATCTGGTTCATAATTGGGCAAGTCTATTAGCTGCTCTTTCTTCAATTTCTGGGAAATGTTTCAAAAAACAGGATAGAACAGAAAGTTTTTATTTGCAAACAGTATTAACCATTTCCTGTTCCAACCTCAGAAGAAGCTGTGAAGGAGGCGCTGCCTGGGCTACAGGGCCCACCGGAACCTCGCTCTGGGCCCAGCCAGCGGGCCTCGGGTCAGGGGTGCTGGCACTGCCTGCAGAAGTGGTTCAGACGACCCCAGGGCTTCCTGCACTTCCCTAGCCTGAGGGAACTTCCCTAGCCTCCCCCACTTTCCACCTGTCTACACTGACTCATGGTGGGTAACCTGGGAAATCAGCTCTCTCCCAGACCAGGGGATCCAAGGCCCCCACGCACAGGGGGACTTCTCAAGATCTGGCTTCAGGAAACTCTTGGCCACGTGGTGAGGACTTTGACAGTGGTCCAGCAGGGAACTCATCACCCAACTGACCAAACAGAAACCCCATCCAGACGCTGCCCGACACCAGGCAATCACATTGCAGAAGTGAAAATGGGCCCACCCAGACCCCAGCCAGCATTTCCCACAGCCTGACTCAAATCACAGGAATTCCCCTGTCCGGAGGGGAGATGGCTGGAAACTGGGAAATCATGGGTGCACACCACACCAGAGAACTGAGGCATGTGGCTGGAGGACCCCCAGGGACGGACCCTGTGTGGCAGGCACACTCCAGTGTGGGAACCAGCCAGGGGGCCAAGAGGAGGGTGTGGGGTTTTGTGAGGGCCGTCTTTGGCTTCCCTCAGCCCAGCTGAGACAGGGCGGCTCACCAGTCAGCTCCCTGCACCTGCACTGCTTCTAAGCTTCTCAGAGTCAGAACTCACCAGTAATTCCAATGTACCATTTCCTATAACTGCCTCAATTGTCCTCAACCAAAACACAAAACTTGCTCTAAAGACCCCTTCAACTGCCTCCGACTGTGTCTCCACCCAACACTCAGCCAAGGCATGTGAAATGTTTCAAAAACAGGATGGAACAGGGAAGTGTGGCCAGAAGAAGACGGCTGGGTCATCCCTCCCAGGAAGAGTGGGAAGAGATCAGACGGGGTTCGAGGCGCTGGCCCCCATGCTCAGGAGACAGTGTGATGGAGGAGGGACATATTGCGGGGTAGTGGACATTGAGGACTGTGTTTTGGGGGAGGGTTTTGGTAGGAGGCTGTGGGTGTGGCCTGGGATGCTCTGGGTCCAGGTCTGCCAGCCCCTATACCTGCTCTGCCTGCCTCCAGGCCCTGGGCCCTCAGGCCCCAGGACCCCAGCATCCCCAGGCATCATCTCTAGGTCCACTGGGGGCTCCAGGAAATGGTGTCATGGGGGACCAAGCAGGACCCCGTCAGGCTATGGCCCCTACCCCTCCTGAGGAGCAGGACAAACGCAGGGTCAAGTAGCTGAGAGGAAGAGGAGAAAGGGAGAGGATGGGAAAGAGAGGTGAAGGGAAGAAAGGGGAGAGGGTAGGGTCCTCTCCCGGTGGAGAGGTGCCCAAGCACTGGCAGACAGAATCAAGGGCAGCGCCAGGGGTGGTGAGGAGACCCCCAGGAGGGGCGACACGTCCCAAGCCAGAGCACCCCTGCCCGCTGCCCAGGTGGACCCAGCAGTCTGGTCAGCTCTATCCTGCAGAGGCAGGGGCCTCGGGTCCACTGGAACCCTCCAACGCCGCCGTCAGGACCGAGACTGGGAGGTTTCCGTCGGGCGCCTGGCCCGCCCCCGCCCCCGCCCGCTGCGCGTCCCGCAGGTGCGGCCGGGGCCTCCCGCCCGGGCTCGGCGCCTGACGCGCTCTTTCCACCGCCCGCGGCCGCGCTTCCTTCGAGCGCCCGGGGCGCGCTGCCGGCGGTTTCCAGCGGCGCGTTGTTCCGGGCCGAGACCCACGTGTCGGCGCTAATATCAGCAGTTTTGTGTGTTTTTCCTGTTTTCCACTGCTCGACGAGGTGCTGGGGCAGGGCGCAGCGAAACCTGCAAACCACTTCCCAGAGGACCCGCCAGAAGGCCCCGCACGCCAGGACCCCGCCCCGCGGAGCGGCAGGCCGGGACCCCAAGCCCCCGCTCCCCTGCCTCCCCCTCCCCGCTGGCCCAGCCCGCCCCTCTCCCCTGGGCTCCCACCGCCCTTTCCGCGCCCCCTCCCCTCCAGTCGGTGGGTCTCCCTACCCCGCCCCATCTGTCCTCCCCTCCCTCTGGTTCCCCTCCCCCACTTTATTCCCTCCCCCGCCGGCCCCCCTCCCCCACTCCTGCTCTCCGCGCCCCAGGCTCTCCCCGCCCACGTGGAAGTGGAGGAAGAGGGGGCGGGGGCCAGGGCAGGTCCCCTCCCTCCTACTGACCCAGGTCGGTTTCCTTTCCTGCCATCTCTGACTGAGCCACTATGGAGGCTTCGGCAGTTGGCGCCAGGCGCAGGCAGGCTCTCTGGGCATGCGGGTCCGGTGGGTGACCTGGTTGCTGACCTGGGCGGTGCTGCAGCTGGGCTGGAGGCCAGGATGGCTCCTAGGTAATGGGGCCCCGAGACGTGGGATCAGGGTGGGGGCTGGTTCAGAGGGACTGGCACCCTCGGCTGCTGTGGTGGGAAAGGGTGCTTTGGTGGGGCAGGTTGGGGGGGCTGCGTTTGGCAGGTGAGGCTTCTACTCTGGCCTCCAATTCTGCCCTCCTTGCTCTCTGGCAGGCACGACTCTTGTGCCATTAAGCTGGTCTTGGGTGTGGGATGCCAGCCAGCACCTTCTCTGTAGAACATGGTCAGTCTGGCCAGAGCCCCAGGCCTTGGCCACCAGGGCCCTGTGTGTTGAGTCTGCCAGGCCTGGGTGTGGATGGGGCAGCAGAGCACAGATGGTGTGGTGGTTCTCTAATGCATCAAGAGCATAACTGCCCTGTGTACTGGCCATGTGTCCTCCGGCCCCTCATGGGCCCAGGAGGTAGCCTCACTGGGTTCTCTGGACAGACTCCAGGACACTTGCCAGGAGGGGCTCTAGTGACCACCATGAGCTCTGGGGAGGCTGGAGTCCTGGGGTCCAGCATCCCTGGCACTGAGCCCCATACCGGGGAGCCCTTGGTCTTCCTGCCCACCGCGGAGGAAGCCCTCCCTGGGCTGCCCGTGCCTCACATTTCCATCCCTTTGAATGCCCAGGCCCAGGCCGGCATCTTGAGAAGGGGGCTCCCAGCTCCAGGACCAAGGTCAACCTCTGACCTTGCAGGACCCAGACAAGGACAGGTCCTGGGCCACCCTGACATTCCTCATGCCCAAAGGCCCCGCGCCCAGGCTTGGCTGTGGCTGGGTCCTCCGCAAGGGCCTGCCTCCACACTCAGAGCTGGCCTCTCTGAGAAGACCCGTGGCTTGCTCTCACCTGCAGATGGTGGCCGAGGGCCTGTGCCTAGAAGGAGGCCTTGCTGTGGGAGCCTGGCAGAGGGCTGTGCCGGTCTGAGGAGAGAGAACTGGGGGGTCCAGGGGGCTGTGAGTCACCCCACACCGAGAAAGGGGAGGCCACCTCTGCCTCCAGACTTGTGCCTGGGCAAGATTCCCGAAGGTGTGGTGCCTCAGTTTCCCCACCAGTACCCTCAGCACAGTGAACTTCATCAAGCCTTGGACTTCCATTGTCCCCAGCAGACTCACCTCGTTCGTCCTGGTCATTCTCATGGGTGGCCCCGCACCTTCTGCATGGGTCTTACTCATGTTCGTGGTACCCCATTCTCCTGGGGAGTAAGAGCAACCCGGACTTAGCCCTGAAGTGGGGAACTTAGGTGACGGCTCCTGCTTAGTGGTGACTTGTGACCAGAGGCCAGAGCCTCTCTGCTTCTCGCCCCTTCAGCTCCAGGACTTAGTGTCTGCCTGTCAGCCGTGAGACTCACCATCTGTGAAAAGTGCCCAGCCCAACCAGAGCACACTTTTGTGTCAGGGGATCTTGTTTGGTTCTGGTGGGGCTGGTGATGGAACCAGGGCTTCATCCACGCTGGGCCCGTGCTCCGCCATCAAGGTACCACACAGCCAGTGACATGTTTTAAAGTCAGATTTGTGGATTTTTTTCTACCTATGATTTTGGAAAATATCATAGGGAGAAGTTGAAGCACAGTACCGACCCCAGCCCCTGGCCTGCTGACCGCAGTGCTACTTTGTGTTGGTTGGCCAGGCTGCTGGGGCTGGCAAGACAGGAAGGCACCCTCTGGCGGTTCCAGGGGACCTCCCTCCGGCCTGTGGACTGGCCAGCCGCCTCTGGCATCTCGGGCTCCGGAAGCATCTCCTGAGCTCTGCATTCATTCTGTCTGAGTCTGTCCATGTTCTCTGCTCTGCAAGCTCCCCAGTGCTATGGGATGAGGGCCTGCCCTACTCCAGAATGACCTCCTCCTGGCCAGTTGTGTCAGCCACCCTGTTCTTAGTAAGATTGCCTTCTGTGGTGACCATAGCACAGGACCCCAGGCGTGAGTTTAGGGACAGACCACCCACAGCTCCCTGTCACTCAGGATACTGCCAGGGTGCCTCACTTCAGGTACCCAGCCAGGTCCTCTGGGGACCCCTCCACCCAGCACCCTCACCAGAAGCAGCCCAGGAGCACCCTGACTCATGCTGCTTTCCCCAGGGCCCATGTGGCTGCGCTGCTTTCCCCTGAATGGGGCTGCACAAGGGCTCCGCAAATGTCACGTCCCTGGGCCTCCAGCCGCATCTCTCTGTCTGTTGGCTCTTGTGTTCTCGGAGTCCAGGTACGGACAAGCATTGTACCAGAGAGCCCGGTGTGGGTCGCTGTCCATGCTGCCCAGGAGCATGGCGGCTGCCTTGAGGGATCCCGCCCTGGGCACGGGGTGAGGGCACTTCTTCCCCAGGGTGGATAAGCGCCTGTGGGGGTGCTGGGGACCCTTGACTCACTTGATAGTGCTCTCAGCACCCACGTGAGTCCTGCCTGAGTAAGGAGCGAGGTTTTGGCCTCCTTGGTGGGGCCTCCAAGCCCCACAGCCCTGTCGGTCCCCTCCAGATGCCTCTAGTATGTGACTGTGGCACCCTGGGGTGCTCGACACCCCCCTCCCCTGCCCTAGACCCCTTGCCCAGGCAGGTGGGCAGAGGGGCTGAACCAGGTGGTTTTCTCCGTGGGTCCCCGAGGACATTCCCAGCGAGCCTTGGGTACCCAGGGCCTAGCTGGAGGTCCATGAGTGGGGGGGAGTGATTCAGAGAAAGGCCAGAGGCCCCTCCATGCCACCAGGTTGCAGAGTGAAGGGCAGCTTCGACGGCAGCTTTTGCAGAGAGGCGACATTGAGATCCTGGATTACACGGGTAAATTTGGGAAGACAGTGCAGAAAAGCCGGGAGTCCTGGGGCACAGGGCCTTGACATCAGCCCCCAGCTGGTCGTTCAGACATTTTTAAAACACGCCTTGTGCTTCTACCCAGATAAGTCTGTGCGTGGACCCCAGGAGGACGTGTAGCCTTCCCTCTGCCCATCCCCAGGCAAGACAGCCCAGCATGAGAGGGACATCCAGAGGGCTGCCCAGGGCCTCAGCCCCCCCCCCCACTTCCTTCACCAGGGCCTGTCCCTGTGACCAGATGAATTCCATGATGTCCCAGCAAGGCCCAGCCTGTGCCAGCCATTCCAGGGGCTCTCTTGGGCCTTTATGTACAGGGTCACCTTCCTCCATTTGGTTGACCAAATGCCTGGCAAGGGTCCCCTCTGTGCTCCTGTGCCCTGGCCCAGCCATCCCGAGCTCCTGATCGTCACACCACAGCACTGCTTCAGCAGTCCCCTGGTCAAGCAGCCCAGAGCAGCAGCAGGACACCAGGGCCAGCCCTTCCCCAGGGGCACTGCCTCCCGGGCCTGGCCCACAGCGGAGGGTGGTGTCTGTGAGAGGACCCTCCCTGCCCTGCTGGCACCTCTCAGCAAGATTGGGACAGGCATCCCAGTGTGGTAGGCATGTGCTGGGCTGGTCAAGAGTTGGCAGCGACCACCCTGGCAAGATCTGGACAGAACCAGGCAGGTCACCAGACTGGGCCAGGGCAGAGACTCCAGGATAGGCCCAGGCAATCACCGTCCCCTGTGAGAGGCAGGACAGCAGACAGGCAGGTGTCTCAATTGTCACACATGTAGGCACAGCAGCAGGTGAGGGAAGGTGAGGAACAGTCCTGGAGTCCACCAGCACCACACCACTGAGTCTTACTGGGCAGACCAGAGCCAGCCTTGAGAGCAAGGGTGTCCCACAGGCCTGGGCCTTCCCGGCCAACAGGGGACAGGCCACAGGCGCCTGGTGGAGCTGCACAGGACAGGACAGGCTCCCGAGGATGAGGTCCGCTGGCCTGGCCCAGGGCTTTTCTGCATGAGAATCTGTTTGGAAGCTTTGGTGGTTGGTCCTGGGTGTGGCCATGGATTCGGGGAGCCGGGTAGGGTACCCCATGTTTCTGGACCCGGAAGAAGGCCACAGATGTGGCCACACTGGGTGGAATGAAGAGGGCCCCTGACCGGCAGCAGCACCAGCACTCCCAGATCTGGTGTCCCAGCAGGTAGAATTTACAGACTCTTAAGTCCAACTGCACAATGTTTATTTAAGGTTTTCTTTGAAGTTTCATGTGTTTCTTGATCCAAAGTAAGAAGAAGGTGCATGTGAATACCACCCAGCGCCTACGTGCCCAGCTGCTATGTGTGACTTGGACACGGGGTCACAGAGAAAAGGGCTCACCATGGCTGTGGCGTCACCCTGTTGAGAAGGAAGCCCCGCCTGGACAGGCCATCCCAGCTCTGGCCTGGCATTTTCAGTCCCCTTGACCTCCTCATCCCCTGGTCCTCCTGGCTTCACAGAGCCATGGACCTGACCACAGCCCACCAGGCCCAGGGCCGCCTGGGCTGCAGCCGCGACACTTCTCTGCAGGCCCTTGGAGACCCCCTAGCTCAATTCTTGAGTCATGCCCACCTCATGTTCAGTTGGCACCTTACTGGACCTCCAGGGCCCTCACCATCCATGGCTAGTGGGCAGCAAGGGGAGCAGTGGTGCAGCCAGCCTGCCCCTGGGGTGGGGAGGAGGCGCCCTACCCAGCAGGTCTCTGGAGAGGGCCTCCGGAACCTCACTGGCTGGCCACCACAGGCCCTTCAAACACCCGACTCCAGGCACCTGTCCACCCTGTGCCAGGTGGCCTCATGTTGGCTCGCCACCGACACCTGGCCCTCTTCCTCCTTGGCACCATCATCTTGAGCCCCTCATCTCAGAGACCATCCTGTCCCTGGAACCGAGGGACCGTGGCTCCGGCAGCCTCACTCTGCCGCTGTGCAGCGGGCACCTGGGATGAAGCTGGCATGTGAGCAGGACAGCAGCAGAGGATGCAAACTGAGAAAGTGTGGGAGGGTGTCCTCACGGCCTGGTCCCAGAGCTGACCGTGAGGCTGGGCAGCGCCCTGAGGTGTGTGCATGGAAGGTTCCCTCGCTGAGCGTGTGCTTAGCCTCATGGGGCCAGCACACACCAGAGTCGGGTCCGCAGCAGGTTTAGGCCTGTGCCTCACCTTCCCACTGTGGATGGGCGGTCACGGGCACCACCTCCTAGAGCGTGCCCACCTCTCAGAGGGTCTCCCCGGGTGTGCTGTGTGGAGTGTCCCCACAGGGCCCTGGCAGAGATATGCCCGTGAGCGTGGGGAGCCCAGCCCTGAGGCCTCCCCTTCCATTCATCTGGGCATAAGGGCCCAGCTGGTCTCTGGGGGCCCCTTGTTGTGATCTCCAGTCCCAGGGTCTTGCTGGGACATGTGGGCCCCCCCACTGCCCACTGCCCAGGGCAGCACTGTCCATGCCAGATGGTCTCTGGGCCAGGGCACAGATCAGAACCAAGCCTGCCAAGGAGCCCCTTTCCTCCAGGGCTGGGCCTCCATGAGACGTTCCTCCCCATCAGCTCAGCATCCCTGTGACCCTATCCAGGACCAGGCCAGGTCACCTGAGTCCCAGTGCCCATGAAAGCCCCAGCTTAGCCCTCTCTGGGGGACTGGCCACCTGGAGTCCAGGGAAGGAGGGCCAGGGTCTCTAGGGGAACCTGGTCAGAGCCAGAATATTGGACCCAAGCCCTAGTCTCAGGTCTCAGAAGAAAGTCAAAGGAAAGCCCTGTGTCGAGGTGAGCGTCTGGTCCCAAGGGCTCCAGGAGAGGCTGGGGGAAGGTGGGCAAGGGCACTGCCGAAGGACTCTAGCCAGGGAAGCCTGTGAGAGCCACTGCTGTCCCAGGACGTGTCCCGGGAGGGTCACATGGACTGCCCCAGGCCCTTTCCTCATGCCGCTTGTTTTCCGTCCATCTCAGAGCCCCCCAACAGGCCCTCAAGCCTCTTCAGCTGCTCCCCCACTCGGCTCACTGTGCAGGAAGGAGCGAACGCCACCTTCACCTGCAGCTTCTCCAACTGGTCGGAGCACCTGGTGCTGAACTGGTACCGCTTGAGCCCCAGCAAGCAGAACATCAAGCTGGCCTCTTTCCGCAGTGGCCTCAGTGAGCCCGGCAGGGACCCCCGCTTCCGAGTCACTCAGCTGCCCAGCAGGCTTGACTTCCACATGAGCGTCATCTCTGCCCAGCACAATGACAGTGGCCTCTACCTCTGCGGGGCCATCTCCCTGTCCTCCAGGGTGCAGATCCAGGAGACTACAGCTGCAGAGCTCAGGGTGACAGGTGAAGACCAGGCACGGCCAGGGTGGGCAGCACCTCCTGTCCAGGGACCCCCCGCCCCCGCTCAGTCAAGGGCCCCGTGTGCCTCTGAGGGGTGGCAGGTGCCCCCAGAGTGGGCTGTGCTTGGAAGCCCTCCCAAGGTCAGGCCAGGACAATGGTCTGTCTCCACGGATCTGAGGAGGGCAATGGTCCCCTGAAGGCCTGGGGGACACAATATGGTTGACCTTGACCCCTGTCCCTCTGGCCCTCCAGACAGGGTCCGAGAGTCCCCGACCCTGGAGCCCCTCCCAGCACATCCCCGCCCCTCGCCCAGACCAGCAGGCCAGCTTCCAGGCCTGGTTGTTGGTGTCACCAGCGTCCTGGTGGGTGTCCCAGTGCTGCTGCTGCTGGCCTGGGTCCTGGCCACCACCTGTTCCACAGCCTTGCCAGGTAAGGCCTGTCACAGCCCTGCCACTGTCCTGCAGAGCCGGGCCCCAGCTTCTGCCAGGCTCCTGCTCCTCTCTGCCCACACTACACCCTGACCGCAGTGGGGGCCTGTGGTCACCACAGTGCACACAGCCCACCCTCGCTGAGTCACCGATGACGGCCTCTCCCGGGCCGGAGGGAGGATCAGAGTCAAGGCTGCAGTCCCAGCCCTTCATCAGCCACCCCCAGTTGTCCTGCACGAGCCTCTTAGCGCCAGTGACGCGAGGCTGCCCTGCAGCCTGGACAGAGCCTCACGTCCCCTCCAGAGTGGCAGGTCCCTGGGCTTTCACTCCCTCCTCCTCGTGTTCAGGGTGTGCCGTGTGCCCCTCTGGGCAGCCAGGGCCCCACACAGCATCTCTGCCACCCGGAGGGCCACTGCAGCGGCTCTGTCACAGGGCACCAGTGGGAGGCAGAGGCAGGCCCGTCCCTGCAGCAGGCACACGCCAGGATTCTCCACCCAGCGGGGGGCTCCTAGTCACTGCCCAGGGAGGAAGCCCTGGCACCCTCCCCTGGACACCCCCACAGGGTCTGAGAAACCCCAGGTCGGGACCCCGACTAAGGCCCTCTGCTGGGCGGACAGCCTGCGTCTGCCCCTTGATTTAGAATGTGTTTCCCTGCAGAGACTGGAGGAGCCAGAAGTAAAGAGCCGCCCTTGGTGAGTCTCTGCCTCAGGGCTTGGCCAGGCAGAGGGGCTGGGTCTGTGGGCCTACAGGACCATTTCTCCCAGGTGCCCAGAGCCCCACCCTCACAGGTGTGCATGCCTGTGAGCTGTGGTGTGGGTGAGGCATTGCTCATCCTGTTGTGGACAGAAGAGAGCTAGAAACCACAGTTTGGAGTCCTGGGTTACAGGAGTGCCAAGGACAGTTGACAAGGGGGGACAGCCGTAAAGAGGGGCTGCCTCTCGGGTCACGCAGGGGCGATGGGGATGGCCTTGAGGCCCAGGTCTGGGTTGTGGGGTGCAGGCTCTCCCTCTCGGGGTCTGGGTTGTGGGGTGCAGGCTCCTCTCCTAGGTTGCCAACTTCTCCCTCCCTCCCTCTCTCTATTAAGGAGGAGGCCTCAGAAGTGCCGGTCTCCACCCTAGACTACGGGGAGCTGGACTTCCAGTGGCGAGAGAAAACCCCCACCCCTGAGCCCCCTGCCTCCTGCATACACACCGAATATGCCACCATTGTCTTCCCGTCGTCCCCAGGCCGCAGGGGCTCGGCAGACAGCCCCCAGAGTCCCCAGCCTTTGAGGCATGAGGATGGACACTGCTCTTGGCCCCTGTGACCACTGGCATCCTGCAAACCTCCTGCCAAGAACCCAGGGCCAGCTCCTCCCTGAGAAGAGGCAGAGCAGCAGGGGCCTCTCGGGGCCAAGCCACCTGGGTGGTGACCACCATGCGCCCCGTGCCAGCCTTGCCCAGGACCTAGGGATGGACGCCCATCTCCATGCTCTCCATGAGCTGGCAGTGGCAGACCCACCGTCTCCTGATGTGGAGTGCTGGACATGGCCATGGCTGCAGGCCTCGTGAGCTAGCTGGCCTGGGCCCAGCTCTTCCGAATCCTGCTGTTCCAGTCGCCGTGGCCCCCACAGCCTCCCAGGGAGCCCCAAGCCTAAAGCTGGGGCCTGGATGCAGAATGCTGAGGGGCAGGCTCTGGGAGGCACCTCACAGCAAGGATGTCCAGGCACACAGTGGACACAGCCCTAAGGCTGCCACGGAGGGGCAGTCCACGGATGGGCCCAGGGGCCACATGCTCGTGGGGCTTAAAGGAGTCTCAGCCAAGCCAGAAGAGAGCTCCTACAGCCAGCAGGGTGGGGCACAGGGCTCCCACCCATCGGACCCCCTGCAGGAGCCCCTCCCACCTCACACAGGTCCAAGCAGCACCTCGGACTGTCCTGCAGCTGGCTGAGGCAGTGAGAGAGAGGGCAGAGCCAGAGGCCGCCTGCCCAGGGAGCCCTGCAGCACCCTCCCTGCTCACCTGGAGGACTGGGTCCCGTGTCAGCCCGACCAGGCCCCTCCCAGCCATGGCCTCCAGGGCAGGAGGAGTGGGGCAGTGGCACGGGCACCCCGGGTCCCATTGGTCGTCTCCAGGAAGCCCAGGTCTCCTTGGCTCTCAGTCACAGCTGATTTCCAGCAGATCTTGGCCGCGCTCCCAACAAGGCTGGGCCAGGTGGTCGAGTATTCCCTGTGCTGGGTGCCCCACTCTGAGGCCATCCAGGACAGGGCAGCTAGGGCCTGGACTGGCCAGGGGCACCTGCAGTCAGGGCTTGGGTTCTCTTGTATTCTCATTAAATGATGACAGAAGCCTGGGGCATCCTGTCCTGCTCACAGAACTGCGGGAAGGGGGACAGGTCGGGGGCTGGGCTGAGGCTTGAGGTGGAGGCAGGTGCTGGCCCTCCCAAGGCCTGACTCGAGAAAGGGCCAAAAACACAGCAGCCTTCCTGACCCTCATCTCTGCTCAGCTCCCCAGCTGTGAAGACCTCCAACTGCAGCGGGGACCCACACACTCCTCACCCTCAGGCCCTTCCCAGGGTCCCCAGTGGGCAGAAGTGTCCCCTGGGCCTGTCAGTCCTTCTCAGGCCCCATGACCCCTTCCTGGGCATGTCCCCAGGGTTGGTTGCGGCAGAATAGGTGGACGACACCGGGCCATGAGAGAGGGGCCGGGGGCCCTTGGCAAGGATGCAGCTGTGCCTCCCGCAGGAGTGGAGAGAACCAGCCCAGGGAAGGCAGTGACAAGGGACCACACTGGGGTCCTGGCTCATGACAAGGGACCTGGCAGATGCCCCTCCCCACCCACTCCTGGCATGGGGCAGTGGACCTGGCACCACTCCGCCCTTGAAGCTCCTCCTGAGCCCACCGCCCTGGGTCCCATCTGCTTGAGGCCCATGGGGACCACGTCCAGGAAGGCAAGGAGGTCTGTGGCTCTGGAGACCTGGCAAGACGGAGTGTCCAGCAAGTGCCGGGCTCTGGGATGGGAGATTAGCCTCAGAAACTGCTCTGGCACGTTTGTGGACAGCTGACAGGAGAAGCTGGACACAGACATGACAGGGCAGCACTGTCCTCCAGCCCTGCAAGCAGCAGACACAGCAGTGAGTGGCTGGGCAAGATCTGGATGCGAGGAGTGGGGTCCTGCCTGGCAGGCTGGAAGACCCTCTCCCATGGGTCCCTGAGGAAACACCTCCAGGGTGTGGGCAACCTGGGGAATGAGAACTGCACCAGGGACCACAGCTGGCCCTGCCACCAAGAGACCACCCCAAGCTGGCCGGAGTGGCCTCCCCTGGGGCAGCCCATCACTGTGGTATGAGGAGCCCTGGCTCAGCAGGGGGCAGGAGAACAGTGGCCGTTCACTATCCCCCAAAGCAAGGAAGAGACATGCCAATTTGAGCATCGGAAATACCAAAATCAAAATCAAATTGATGAACACACTCTGTTTAAAAGAGCTTGGTGGGAGTCCAGGGTCAGATGTGGGCGCCGGAGAGGGAAAAGGAGAAGGGGAAAAACAGTCTCATGAAAACAGAAGGGAGGCAGGAGGGAGAGGAAGGGGCGGATGGGGGCTCTGCAAATGAGATGGTTCCAGCAGGTTCTGTGTGGACACGCCTCGTGGGGCCAGTTTGAAACAAAAGACCAAGGGAGGGAGGGGAGGCCAGGTAGCCTGCCCAGTACAGTTGGCAGCGGGCCACCTGTGGTGACAGCAGGCTCAGATAAGAACTGAGAGCAGTCATCAGCACTTCCCACCCGCCTTCCCTTCCCGTCAAGGGCCACCAGAGCTGTATTCTCATTGTTTCCATGCCGCGCTCTGCCCCAGGGCAGGTGTCACGGCCCTGGCTGAGCTGTGCCCTCCCGCCCATGCTTGTCCTCTGGGTCTTCCCTGTGCACCCGCCGAGGCTGAGGAGCTGGTCTCAGGGCTCCTCATCCAGCCCTGGGTTCTTGGGAGCAAGGTGGGGCTGACCCCAGAGCAACAGAGATTGCCCCAGGCTCCTGGACCCTGCTCCTGGTGCCCTGCACCTGCCTCTCCTGTGCCCTAGTCCCAAAGTCCCACCTTGAGGCCCTTCATGAAGGACACTGTCTCAGTCCCTCTCTCCTGGGAGTCTGAGGTCCTGCCCTTTAGGGTCCAGGGGACAACCAAGTCTCCAGGCAGGAGAACCTGCAGAGACTGAAGGCACTCCCTCAGGCAGCAGGAGACCGAGCTGGTGACCTGGAACTTCCAAGGCACTTGGGGGTTCGCAGGATGTTGGGGGCCAGTGGGTGAGCCCTGGGGATCTCAGCTGTGGGGAGCCACTCTGAATGACCGCTGCCTTCCAGTTCTGAAGCAGGAGACTCTGACCAGTCACTCCATTTTGTGGTGACTTGGACATGGTCCCGGCTCAGGAAATGAAAGGTGTGTCTTCAGATGTAAGTATCCCCTGGGTGAATCACGCTCCCTGTCCCGCATAACCTGCCCCTTCTGGCCTTTTTTGGATAGAACTTTCTAAGAACAGGGTCCCCCCAATAAAAGCCCACTTCCAAACGTGCTTGCTCTCTCGCCAGCCTCTCGTGACTTTCTCTTGCTCTCCCGTTTGCGGGGCTGAGGCCGAGAGTGGAGAAGCCGCCTGAAGCTTGTTTTAAGGTAAAGTGTGTCTGTGTTTTATTTGGTGTCCCTGGAAATTCACACGAGCGACCTTAAGTCCAACTGCCCACGCGGGTCAGGGGCAGCACTTAGCGCCAGGGGCAGTTGAGGCCCCGCGGCCCCCTGGTTGTGAACAGTGGTTCAGGCCTGCACCCGCTGACCCAGTCGGCTGCCCACTCACTGGTGGGGAATCCTGTGCCGTCACTCTCACAACACCCAGCCCAGAGGCAAGGCTGGAAGGGCTGCAGCCCAGGCACGGTGTGTCATCATCACCACCATATGTCACACAGCAGGGTCACTTCTGATTCTTAGGCTTTACTGCAATCTAATTTCAAAAACCAGTGGTTGCCTAGTAGAATATCCTTCAGACAAAGAAAGAACGCGGTTCCCAGGTGCTTAGCAGTGCCACTCCCCGAAGTCAGGTGGCAGGGGTGACCCCACGTCCACCACCCTGCATGGGGTGGACTCCGTCTCAGGAAGGAGGGAAATCAAGAGCTACAGCACGGAGGAGGCTTGAAGGGACCAGTGCCCAGCAGTAAGGCAGTCCCAGGGAACCTGGTCCAAGCTCCTGGGCCCTCTCTGCCTCCTCCCTCCTCCCTCCTCCCTCCTCAGAGGCCCTGGGCGACTAGGGAGAGCAACCCCCTGCACCAGGAGGCTGCCTGCTTCCTCAAAGCCTGCTGACCACACACCTGGGCACCATGTCCAGGAACCCGAGGGCCAAGCCAGTGAGTGGGCCCAGCTCTGACCAGGGTGCACAGGGCGGGTGTCCTGAGCTGGTCACATTTGCCCAAGTCTGTATCCCGCAGATTGTATGAGTATGGACGCTTTTCTTCTCTATCTTACTAGTAGAGTTTTTGTTATACTCTTAAATTGATGAATTTCACTTCTAAAAATAGTTTGAGGTTTGCAGGAAAAGTGGGCAGGAGCTGTAGTCCCTGGGCTGCCCCTCACCTGCAGCAACCCCCCCTCTAGGGCTGACAGCATGCTCCAGTGTGGCTTGCCCATGGTCCTTGACAGATGCACAGCCCAGTGTCCTGAGCATCCTCTGGACCCAGCTTGCTATCCAGACCATACCCCACGGTGACCACAGTACCTTTGTCATGTGTCACCGCAGCCTTGCAGGTGGCTTTCTTCCCTTGACACGTGCATTTAAATTCCCTCCATGTCTTTGCTGGTGCCTTCTCTTCAGGGCTGCATGGTGCTCTGTGGCCTGAGGGCCGCGGCCCGTGCTCCACCCACCAACCAGGGGGCCTGGGCAGCTGCCCAGCTCACAGCAGGCAGGTGCAGGGGCTTGGGTAAACAGGAGGAGCACAATCGTTGGTCTTGAGGCCAGTGTGTTTGGATGTTAACAAGCACCCCACGGCCTCCCAGAGCCCCGCTCTGCGCTCCGGGTGGCTCTGGGTTCGGCCATGGGGGCTGTGGTGTCTCCTTGCTGCGCTGACTTCAGGTTCCTGGTGGCAGGAAGGGGGCCTGCCAGCTGCCCGCAGCCTGTCCTCTTTGGAAATGTCTGTGAGCATCTTTTTTCCCCATTTTTAAATCAGTTGTCTGTTTTCTTCACTGAGCTTTTAGGTTCTCTGGAGTTACGTGTGTTTTCTTCCTTTTCTCATGAGCCTTAAGGGCCCGCCGTCCAGCCCCAGCTGTGGGCCCCTTCCTGCGGTGCACACTTCTCCGTCCTCCCTTCCTTTCCTCCATAGCTCTCGAGGTCAGTGACCCCAGGCTCTCTTCTCTCCAACATGTGCATGCTGAGGCTACACATTTCCCCAGCTTGGCTTCATCCCACAGTTGGCTCTATGTTCACATAACTAATTTAAATATCGTTTCTAGTTTCCACAGTGGCTTCTTTTTTTCCCCTCATTTTTTATCAGAGCATCTCCGTCACAGACGATGGTGGGATTTGTTGTTCCTATCCACACATGCACACAATACAACATTCAATTTGGCCAGTATCACCACCCTTGGTTCCTTTCCTCTGCTGATCTCCTTATGATTTTTAGGAGAGCAACCCCACCTTTGTTTTCTTTTTTATCCTTTCTAGCTTCCACATATGAGAGAAAATATATGACCCTTGACCTTCTGAGTTTCACTTATTTTGCTTAATGTGATGGTCTCTAGTTCCATTGATATTCTTGAAAATGCCATAATTTCATTTTTATTTATGGCTGAATAAAACTCCATTGTGTATCTACACCTCATTTTCTCTATCATTCGTGTACGGACAGACACTTCGGCTGGTTTCATTGTTTGGCTGTTGTGAATTGTGCAGCTATAGACATGGGTATGCATGTGTCACCCTAGTAAGATGACCTGGATTCTTCAGGGTCAGTACCGCGAAGTGGTGTGCTTCTCTGAACCCTCATTGTTTAGGACTGTGGTCTTCTGAACACAGGAAGATTGTCTGACTTCCCTTGGTTTGACGGCCAGCTCGACTGCAGGTGAGTCCACCCCCTGGAGCCCGTGGAGACTACACAGGCCAGTGTGCTGCTGTCCTCACGGCTCGGGGCATCTGACGCAGGCTGTCCCCAGTGCTTCTGTGGCTTTGCACGCATGTCAGCCCGCTGTGTGTCTTCAACTGGCCGAGTCTTCAGTCTCCCGTCTTGACTGATCTCTGTTTTGTCGGCTTGCTCCTTCGATTCCAGGGAGACGCGAGTCTCAGAATTTCTGTCGTGATTGAGAAGCTGCCTGTTGTTTGGGTTCTGAGTCTGTCCACCTTGGGTTCATATTTTGAAGCAGAGTATTACGTCCAGACACATTTAGACTCATTGTAACTTCCTGGTAAACCAAGATCTTTATTATTTGAAATATCCCCTTTGTCCCCAGCAAGGTCTCTCTCAGGTGTGAGTACCCGGCCTCACTGCCCCTTCTGTCCTGTGGCTGGTCATTATGTCCCCTTGGCTGCCAGCCTTATGTGTCTGTGTGCCTCATCTGTGCCTGCTGCCCGTGGAGTGTGGTTGGCTGGGGGCTGGGTGGAGCTGGGTGGTCGAGCACCTTCCGTCCCCACCTGGGGGTCGTGGATAGCTGGGTATGGGGCTGGGGCTGTTCTGGTGTGGTTCTGCCAGCCCCACCTTGACCTTCAGTTGGCATTAGTCAGTCCACATGGACAGCAGTTTGGGCACATGGGGTCCACGTCAGCCCTCCACGTCTACTTCCTGCTCTGCCCTTCCAGCTCAGGGACATCTCTTCTCATTCCTGGTCTGCTTCAAGTTCACACCTTCCTGTCTCTGTCGGTCACCTGGGTCAGCTAGTGACCACACTGCTTTGCCAGAAAGCACTGTGTCCTGGCGCTGACCAGCGTGCACTGGAACTCCACCCCTCCTGGGTGACCAGCGGAACGGTTCCACTCCAGGGCTTGTCCACTATGTGTCCCGCGTAGGGCTGAGCACCGGAGGCTTCTGCTGCCGTGGCACTGGCCTTGGCCTTCGCTCTCCAAGGCACTTCCCCTGGCAGGACTTGGGGGCAGCTCTCCTCCAGCATCACCCAGTGCCTTCCAGTTCCTGAGGCTGCTGTGGGAGCCATCTTTTCCTGAAGCCCACTTTCCCATCTGGCTTTAAGATCCCCGCCTCAGCCAGGCGCCGTGGCGCACACCCACAACCTCAAATACTTGGAAGCTGAGGAAGGAGGCTCACTGCTTCAGGGCCAGTCTGGACAGTTTAGCAAGGCCCTGTCTCAAAAATAAAGTGACGAAGCTAGGATGGCGCAATTGTCCAGCATGTGCAAGGCCCTGGCTTCCACGGCAGCCTCTGCCAGCCCCCGAACATCTGGGAATCCACCCTGGGGAAGTCCAGGCTCCGTCTGGGAGGAACCGTGCTCCAATGCAGCTTTGTTTGCTGGGGGAAGGCCCTGGGTTCCATGCCCAGCACTGACAAAGGACGTCTCCACCTTGGGTCTCCACGGACTTTGTACATGGGCTCGGGATGCTTTTTCTTTGGCAGTTTTGACTGGAGGTCCCAGGTGACCACAGGCATTGCTGAGCTGAGACTCTGCAGACCAGACTGCAGACGTGCCACACCCACAGCAGGCTGAAGGGCCCCGTGGCCACTCCACTCCAGCCCACCAGCCTAGACTATGGAGTTCAGAGGTCAGGCAGCATGGACGCCCCAGGACTCACGTCCACTCTGCTTCTTCATGAATGCAGTAGAAGGCCTCGTTTGTCCTGGGCATCCTGGAAGAGGCCCCAGGCAGCCTTCCATGCCCCTCCTACGGGCTCTGCCTCCTCCAGTCTCCATGCCTTCCTGACTCGTCTCAGGTTTGGAGGTAAAAGAAGATGACCACTCCACAAGAGCAGTTGGTTGTTTTCCTTCTCCTCTGCAGATGCCACCTGGGAAGGCCCCCACTCACCTACCCGGCTCCAATTCAGCATTCTCAATGGGGCTGACAGGACTGTCCAGCAAGGAAGGAGGGGATCGATGGGACAGAGGGGAGGCCGAGACGCTGGTGGCCCTAACCTCTACCTTCCACCATTGCCCCCAGTGCAGGGGTGCCAATGGGCCCTCAGCACATTCACGTTGGGAGACACAGGAGGCTGCCACGCAGTGGGTGTGCACACTCACGAGCACCCTCGCTTCCCGCCCGAGAAGGAATTGTCAACTGCAATGAAGCCACGGCAGCCTCTGCCAGCCCCCGCACATCTGGGAATCCGCCCTGGGGAAGTCCAGGCTCTGTCTGGGAGGAACCCTGCTCTGGGCATCACTGCAGCTTTGTTTGCTGGGAGAAGGCCTAGAAATGCCTGAACCAGTCAGAAGACGCTGAACAAGGCAGTGCGCTGTGCCATGGGTGCTGTGCAGGTCCCCCCTGTGCCCCAGGGGCTGTGCGGGTCCCCAACTCTTCTGGTGAGAGCCCTGACCAGGCACAGTGCACACCGGGGGTGGCAAGCACATTCAGATGCTGTGTACCCCACCCCCAGCCCTGGCACCCCCTCCTACTCTCTGTCTCTTTGGTTTGACTCCTGGGGAGCTTGGGTAGTTGAAATCACATAGGGTGTCTCTGGGGTAGCTAATCTCACTCAGGATAATGTCCTCGAGGTCTTCCCATGTGTAACATGTGTCACAATGTCCTTCCTTTTAGCTGAATACAATGGCACTCATCTGTAACCCCAGCAACTCAGGAGGCTGAGGCTGGAAGATCCCAAGTTCAACGCCAGCCTCAGCAACTTAGGGAGACCCTGCCTCAAAAAAATAAATAAATAAATATAAAAAACTAAGTCTGGGGAGGTAGCTCAGTGGAAGAGCACCAGGACAGGAAAGAAGGAAACAAAGGGAGGGAGGAGGTGGAACCACAGAGCCGGACAGACGTGGTGTTAGCAGGGTGTGGGAAAGGCGGGCTGCAGGTCTGTGGGTGGCACCCCACAGATGTCTCTGGAGCCTCCGGAGCTTGAAGGAAGTGGGCAGCCTTGGGCATGGGCACGGCGACACCTCTGCCAAGCCTCAGGGCCTGTGTACTGGCTCCCTGTGGGCAAGGTCCACCAGGGTCTTAGGCTCAGAGTTCAGAAACAGACCCTGGAGAAGGTAGGCCTCTGCTGAAGCCAGCTCCAGGGACAAGACCCTTCCTGTAGCCTTGGAGTCAGGCACCGCCAGGCCTTCCTCTGAGTGGCTGCTAACCTGTCCAACTGCCCGCGGGTTGGCCTCCATAGCCTGGGCCCCACAAGGAGGCCGCACTCCCCAAACCTGCCTGGCCTGGCCCGGTTGCTCTGCTGAGGAGGTCAGCACCCTGTGGTGGTCCCAGATGGCCTCGGGCCAAGCACCTGCCTGGCAGCCATGGCCGGACCCAGCCCTGGGCAGGGCCAGCACAAGGCCCGCAGCTCGGCAGACATCTGGAGGCCCATATGGGAGCACAAACAGCCAGAGAGGAAACAGTGGCGTGACTTCTAGGGCGGCTTCAACACAGGACCACAGCACCCTGGAGGGAGCCACATCTGAGGTGAGAGGGCCACGGGCTCCGCTCCCTGAGGCTCTGGGAGGCTCTGCCTGCCTCTCCCGGCTCAGGGTTCCCCACTCCACCACTCTGCTCTGGCTCCTGTGTCCAGAAGAGCATGCACAGCCCAGGAGAGGCTCCTCGGGCCACATCCAGTCCCTCTCGAGAGCTGTCTACATCTTCCATATTTTCTGCAACATGCCTATAGATAGATGACTGATAGATGATAGATGATTGACAGCTAGATGACAGGTGATTGACAGGTAGACAGATGACAGACAAGAGAGTTATCTGTCTTCTAGATATAATTAGCCAGGCGTGGTGGAACATGCCTTTAATCCCAGGGGCTCCAGTGCTGAGGAGGATCTGGAGATCAAAGCCAGTCTCAGCAATTCATCAAGGTCCTAGGAACTCGGTGAGATCCTGACTCAAATTGAAAAATACAAAAAAGGGCTGAGGATGGGTCTCAGTGGTCAAGCACCACTCTGTTCATCCCCAGTCCCCAAAAGAAAGAAAGAAATAGATACAATTTTATAATTAGAAAGTAGGACTTTAAAAGCAGCCCCCATGCAACCAGAGCCCTCTCCAGGTGCACAGGGCATAGGGTTGGTCCCAGGAGATGCACCCTCCTCTGGGCAGGGGCAGCCAAGCAGGATGGAGCCCAGTTGCTTCTGCAGCCAGAAATTCAGAGACAGGAAGACCTTACCTATTAACATGTCCCAAAATGGTGGGGTCAGCACCAAGTGGACAGCAGACAGAAGAGGCACAAGTCCTCTTCTCCTCCCGACCTCCTTTCTGCCGGGCACCCCTGAGCATTTGGGAGCAGCGTGGTTAGGGCAGGGGGGTTTGAGGCAGGGGGGTGGAGAAGGGGCTAGATAGAGCACAGCGCTCTTCCCAGGGCTCGGACATGGGAACGTGCACCACACACCACGCAGCGCTTTATTTCTGGTTCTCACTCCAGAGAGTAGCAAGCTATCTGCTGAACATGAGCTGCCAGTCTGCCAATGAGGAAGGAAAATCTGGGTAGACGAGACCTGGGCTCTTGAGGTTCACTGTCCAGCTCCAGAGCTGCAGTGGCCACCTGGTCAGCCTTGGGAAGAGGCCTTCTCCCACCCCACCCACATGCAAACCTCTCCACCTCCACACTCACCCTCCACAGCCAGGGCAGAAGCCGGGTGCAGAGCTCTGTCCATCCTGCAGTCACCCCAGCCTTCCTCTCTGTGTACTCCACCCGCCCTCCCAGGGTGCCCAGCCAGAGGGCCCATCAAGAGGGCCTGCAGTGCCCCCAAGGCTTGTCCCCATAGGGGGGTGGCTCAAGGCCTACAGGCACATTTTCCAGGATCTCGGGCAGAGAGAACATGCAAAAGGAGATTTCCTCATAGGAGACCCTGGCACCACTCTCAAACAGACAGGCAAAGGCTGGGGTTGCCCCAGGCACAGGCCCTAGGAAGGCCAGGTCAGAGTAGCCACTGGGGCCCTCATAGATCACCCAGGGCTTTGTCCAACTGTGGGGGTCCAGGGGGGACCGGCTCAGGTAAATGCCCATGTGGAGCCGGGCCCTGCGCCCTGCAGGGTGGGAATACAGCAGCCATGTGGGGCTTCGAGGTGGGGCAGCAGAGGGCAGGGGAGCATTGGGATCCAGGCCCCTGTCCTCACCAAGCCCAGGTTCAGGGCCAGGCTGTCCTGGACCACTCCCCCAGGGCTGTGGGAGGCAGAAGGGCTGAGAAGACACCAAACCCTCCCCAGAGGGCTCCAGGACCCCGGGACAGAGGGGAGGAGGGGGAGGGGGGCTCCTGGTGCCTGACGCCTGCCCCTCATCCTGAGGCCTTCCGGGGGTTGGGGCAGGGAATCCCACGATGCTGCCCTGACAGCCCCGGGAAGTCTCGGCCAGGGTGGGCACAAGCTCCCCGGGCAGGAAGGATGTGCCCTCGTTGGGGCTGAGTGCCTGCACACGGCTGCCCAGGGGGCTCCGGGCATTGCAGTAGAGGAAGCCTCCGTCCACTGGGGCAAACTGGCATTCGCCAGAGCGCAGGTTGGACACCAGGCCCCCACAGTGCCAGGTGCGGCCGTGGTCATCACTGTAGAAGGCGAAGGCATGGGGGCTGGTCCAGCAGATCTTGCCAAAGCACTCCCGGCGGTCCACCCGATAGGTGTAAGCAGGAACCAGCAGGCGGCCTGAGCGCAGCTGGACCCCGTGGCCTGGCCCCACTGCGAAGGTGGCCCAGCCTGCACAGAGGAAGGCAGAGGTGAGAGGGGATCTGGGTGCCCCTAGAGGGGGTGGCAGTGGGCAGTGCCAACGAGGGGGCAGGAAGAAGTTTGGTCAGTGCCTCAGGTCAGACTGACAGGCCTCAGGGTGTCCTGAGGAGCCCAAGCGATGCTGGGCCAGGTCTTCTCCCCTGGTGCCGGGGTTCTGACCAGGGCTGGCTACGAGGCAAGGGCTGGACACCTGGGCCAGACCCGGCCCTGAGTCAGGCTCAGCCAGCCGCCAGCTCCAAGTCCAGTTGGTGGCCTCCAGTACTGGGCATGCACAGGCACTGCAGAGAGCAGCTGGGCAGGTCCGGGGTGTAAGGGCCTCCAAGAGGCCTTAGGAGCAGCTCTGCCCACTGTCCATCTCCCTCAGCATGGAGTCCAAGGTCAGTGCCTACAAGCAGAGGTCAGGGTGGCCATGATTTGTGGGCAGCCAGCTCTGGAGTAGGGAGGGGGCAGCAGTCTCAGAGGGAAGGCCTGGGACCAGAGTCCAAAGGCCAGGTGCCCTAGGCTGAATGAGGAGGGAGGAAAGAAGACAAAGCCACCAGAGTGAGAGGCCATGGGGGCAGGAGGCCATGGGGGTGGGAGGCCATGGGGGTGGGAGGTCATGGGGGGTAAGAGGCCATGGGGTGGGAGGCCATGGGGGTGGGAGGCCATGGGAGTGGGAGGCCATGGGAGTGGGAGGCCATGGGGGTGGGAGGCCATGGGGGTGGGAGGCCATGGGGTGAGAGGCCATGGGGTGGGAGGCCATAGGGGTGGGAGGCCATGGGAGTGGGAGGCCATGGGGGTGGAGGCCATGGGGTGGGAGGCCATGGGGGGTAAGAGGCCATGGGGGTGGGAGGCCATGGGGGTGGGAGGCCATGGGGGTGGGAGGCCATGGGGGTGGGGAGGCCATGGGGTGAGAGGCCATGGGGGTGGGAGGCCATGGGGTGGGAGGCCATGGGGGTGAGAGGCCATGGGGGTGGGAGGCCATGGGGTGGGAGGCCATGGGGTGGGAGGCCATGGGTTTGGAAGCCAGATCTCAGCCTCAGCAGACAGTCAAGGCCAGGGAGAGGACAGTGCCTTAGGTCCGCTGGAGGCACCCGCCCTGCCCACCCGGCGTTGGGGTGGAGGACGAATCCCGTCTGCCTGGGAATGAGGTTTTCCTGGGGGCCAGGCAGTCCTGAGAGCGGGATTGAAGCCTGTTTCAGCAGGCGGCTGGCTGGCAGGGCCAGCAGGAGGTCCCAGGTGGCCTGTGGGGAAGGGGAGCCACCCGCCCTGGCCAGCCTACCCTGCACCATGGCCCCGATGGCCTCCTCAGTGAGGTCCCGAGCGCTGCCCCAGGTGAGGCCAGCGTCACAGCTGGTCACACAGCAGAGGCGGGCCGCATTCCTGCCAGTGGCGATCTGCACAGCCTCGGGGGTGTGGCCCAGCACGGCGATGAAGAAGAGGAAGACGGTGCCTGAGGCTGCGTCCAGTACTGGGCAGGGGTTCATGGAGCGGTGCCCCTCCAGGACGGCTGTCCCCAGCACACGCAGAGTACCCCACTGCCAGAGGAGGGGTGTGACTGGCCAGGATGCCCAAGGCCTGGGCCCAGGACGGGGGCGCTCAGGAACTGGGCCTCAGCCTCCCCATCCAGGCTGCCTCCGTCAGGACCCCACACTTCTGTGCTGACCACTCACCTGCACGGAGCCCCCAGCCAGTGTGCCCCTCCTCAGCACCAGGCGGTGGGCATGAGAGTCGTTGGGGCTGAGTCGCTGTTCCGCAAAGGCCAACAGCGTGGGACCAGGGGGCACCAGGAGCAGCGCGGGCACCCTGTAGGTCAGGCCCGTCCTCTCCCGCTGGAAAAGCACCGTCCGCCCTGGGATGTGTGGGGCCCCCATGCTCTGCAGGTCAGAGTGGCCGCGGGTCAGGACGGTCCCAGGGAGTCCAGCCCTGCCCACCGTCTGTCTGGATTGCCTGGCCAAGCAGACGGTCAGCCAGAGCTGTGGCAACAAGAACATCTGTGTCCACAAATGGACTGAGCAACAGGGAAGACAGACAGCAGGACAGCTCAGGGCTCCCACACGGTGCCCAGGGGAGCGCTCAGAGCGTCCCCCAGACGAGGGGCTAAACTCAAGGCCTCAAGGGACCCACAAACGGCCGGGCTGCCTGAGCAGGGTGGGGGTGGGGTGCCCCAGCAGAGGCCCCTCCAGTGCAAGCTGCCCACACCACAGGACCCTCCCACGGGACAGGCAGGGCAGGCCGGAGGACCCTCAGGGCCCAGGGACACGGCAACCCCCATCCACCAGGAGCCTGGACTGTGGACGCAGCTCTGGGCTGCAGGTCTCCAGGGCAAGAGGACATGGGGTCACCCCCACTGGGGTCCCTCACCAGTCCTCCAGGAAGCCTCCCTGCCCCCACCTGAGT
>NW_027511508.1:0-24435 GCF_048772815.1 Callospermophilus lateralis
TGCTGATTAAATGAAATTATCATGAAAGTTGGAAAAAAAAATATGTTGAGATTTCAGGAGACTGTAGTATTTTGGCAGCCTAACAACGCCTTTCATTGAATGTGTCTTTCGTCAGTCTCTGCTTAGGTCTACATCCAGAGGAAACAAAAAATAAAAATAGAATGTAGAACTACTTTACTGTTTCAAGTTTCAAGAAGCTAGCACAAACCGTGTTTGATTTAGAGTTCGAACTACATTTGTCAATATAGAAGAAAACAGAGTGAAACCTAAAAATTCAAACTGTTACTCCAAAAGAATGCTTCAATCTAGGAGAACTAAACTTTGGCATCCAAGTGGGATTGGTGTACTGATCATTACTTGAAAGTATCATGAAGATTGGATGAAAAAATATATGTTGATATTTCAGGAGACTCTAGTGTGTTGGAAGTTTGGCAACCCCTTTCAGTATAAGTGTTATTCGCCAGTCCCAGCTTTAGGATACAAGAGAAAACAAACCTTAGAGATAGAACGTAGAACTACTTTATTGTGTCAAGTTTCAAGAAGCTAGCACAAACCGTGTTTGATTTAGAGTTCTAACTGCATCTGTCAATATAGGAGAAAACAGAGTGAAACCTATAATTTCTAACTGTTCCTGAAAACGAATGCTACAACCTAGAAGAACAAAACATGGGCATCCACGTTTTATTGGTGTACTGATCAATACTTGAAAGTATCATGAAGATTGGATGAAAAAATATATGTTGAGATTTCAGGAGACTCTAGTGTGTTGGAAGTTTGGCAACCCGTTTCAGTATAAGTGTTATTCACCAGTCCCAGCTTTAGGATACAAGAGGAAACAAACCTTAGAGATAGAACGTAGAACTACTTTATTGTGTCAAGTTTCAAAAGCTAGCACAAACCGTGTTTGATTTAGAGTTCTAACTGCATCTGTCAATATAGGAGAAAACAGAGTGAAACCTATAATTTCTAACTGTTCCTGCAAACGAATGCTACAACCTAGAAGAACAAAACTTGGGCATCCACGTTTGATTGGTGTACTGATCAATACTTGAAAGAATCATGAAGATTGGATGAAAAAATGTATGTTGAGATTTCAGGAGACCGTAGTTTTTTGGAAGCTTAACAACGCCTTTCATTGAAAGTGTTATTCGCCAGTCTCTGCTTAAGGCTACATCAAGAGGAAACAAACCTTAGAGATAGAACGTAGAACTACTGTATTGTGTCAAGTTTCAAGAAGCTAGCACAAACCATGTTTGATTTAGAGTTCGAACTGCATCTGTCAATATAGGAGAAAACAGAGTGAAAATTAAGAATTCAAACTGTTACTGCAAACGAATGCTTCAAGCTAGGAGAACGAAACTTGAACATCCACGTTTTATTGGTGTACTGCTGATTACATGAAATTATCATGAAGTCGGAAAAAAAAAATATGTTGAGATTTCAGGAGACTGTAGTATTTTGGCAGCCTAACAACGCCTTTCATTGAATGTGTCTTTCGTCAGTCTCTGCTTAGGTCTACATCCAGAGGAAACAAAAAATAAAAATAGAATGTAGAACTACTTTACTGTTTCAAGTTTCAAGAAGCTAGCACAAACCGTGTTTGATTTAGAGTTCGAACTACATTTGTCAATATATGAGAAAACAGAGTGAAACCTAAAAATTCAAACTTTTACTCCAAAAGAATGCTTCAATCTAGGAGAACTAAACTTTGGCATCCAAGTGGGATTGGTGTACAGATCATTACTTGAAAGTATCATGAAGATTGGATGAAAAAATATATGTTGAGATTTCAGGAGACGGTAGTTTTTTGGAAGCTTAACAACGCCTTTCATTGAAAGTGTTATTCGCCAGTCTCTGCTTAAGGCTACATCAAGAGGAAACAAACCTTAGAGATAGAACGTAGAACTACTTTATTGTGTCAAGTTTCAAGAAGCTAGCACAAACCATGTTTGATTTAGAGTTCGAACTGCATCTGTCAATATAGGAGAAAACAGAGTGAAAACTAAAAATTCAAACTGTTACTGCAAACGAATGCTTCAACCTAGGAGAACGAAACTGGAACATCCACGTTTTATTGGTGTACTGCTCATTACTTGAAATTATCATGAAGGTCGGAAAAAAAAATATGTTGAGATTTCAGGAGACTGTAGTATTTTGGCAGCCTAACAACGCCTTTCATTGAATGTGTCTTTCGTCAGTCTCTCCTTAGGTCTACATCCAGAGGAAACAAAAAATAAAAATAGAATGTAGAACTACTTTACTGTTTCAAGTTTCAAGAAGCTAGCACAAACCGTGTTTGATTTAGAGTTCGAACTACATTTGTCAATATAGGAGAAAACAGAGTGAAACCTAAAAATTCAAACTGTTACTCCAAAAGAATGCTTCAATCTAGGAGAACTAAACTTTGGCATCCAAGTGGGATTGGTGTACTGATCATTACTTGAAAGTATCATGAAGATTGGATGAAAAAATATATGTTGAGATTTCAGGAGACTCTAGTGTGTTGGAAGTTTGGCAACCCGTTTCAGTATAAGTGTTATTCACCAGTCCCAGCTTTAAGATACAAGAGGAAACAAACCTTAGAGATAGAACGTAGAACTACTTTATTGTGTCAAGTTTCAAAAGCTAGCACAAACCGTGTTTGATTTAGAGTTCTAACTGCATCTGTCAATATAGGAGAAAACAGAGTGAAACCTATAATTTCTAACTGTTCCTGCAAACGAATGCTAAAACCTAGAAGAACAAAACTTGGGCATCCACGTTTGATTGGTGTACTGATCAATACTTGAAAGAATCATGAAGATTGGATGAAAAAATGTATGTTGAGATTTCAGGAGACGGTAGTTTTTTGGAAGCTTAACAACGCCTTTCATTGAAAGTGTTATTCGCCAGTCTCTGCTTAAGGCTACATCAAGAGGAAACAAACCTTAGAGATAGAACGTAGAACTACTTTATTGTGTCAAGTTTCAAGAAGCTAGCACAAACCATGTTTGATTTAGAGTTCGAACTGCATCTGTCAATATAGGAGAAAACAGAGGGAAAATTAAGAATTCAAACTGTTACTGCAAACGAATGCTTCAAGCTAGGAGAATGAAACTTGAACATCCACGTTTTATTGGTGTACTGCTGATTACATGAAATTATCATGAAGGTCAGAAAAAAAAATATGTTGAGATTTCAGGAGACTGTAGTATTTTGGCAGCCTAACAACGCCTTTCATTGAATGTGTCTTTCATCAGTCTCTGCTTAGGTCTACATCCAGAGGAAAAAAAAATAAAAATAGAATGTAGAACTACTTTACTGTTTCAAGTTTCAAGAAGCTAGCACAAACCGTGTTTGATTTAGAGTTCGAACTACATTTGTCAATATAGGAGAAAACAGAGTGAAACCTAAAAATTCAAACTGTTACTCCAAAAGAATGCTTCAATCTAGGAGAACTAACTTTGGCATCCAAGTGGGATTGGTGTACTGATCATTACTTGAAAGTATCATGAAGATTGGATGAAAAAATATATGATGAGATTTCAGGAGACTCTAGTGTGTTGGAAGTTTGGCAACCCCTTTCAGTATAAGTGTTATTCGCCAGTCCCAGCTTTAGGATACAAGAGGAAACAAACCTTAGAGATAGAACGTAGAACTACTTTATTGTGTCAAGTTTCAAGAAGCTAGCACAAACCGTGTTTGATTTAGAGTTCTAACTGCATCTGTCAATATAGGAGAAAACAGAGTGAAACCTATAATTTCTAACTGTTCCTGCAAACGAATGCTACAACCTAGAAGAACAAAACTTGGGCATCCACGTTTGATTGGTGTACTAATCAATACTTGAAAGAATCATGAAGATTGGATGAAAAAATATATGTTGAGATTTCAGGAGACGGTAGTTTTTTGGAAGCTTAACAACGCCTCTCATTGAAAGTGTTATTCGCCAGTCTCTCCTTAAGGCTACATCAAGAGGAAACAAACCTTAGAGATAGAACGTAGAACTACTTTATTGTGTCAAGTTTCAAGAAGCTAGCACAAACCGTGTTTGATTTAGAGTTCTAACTGCATCTGTCAATATAGGAGAAAACAGAGTGAAACCTATAATTTCTAACTGTTCCTGCAAACGAATGCTACAACCTAGAAGAACAAAACTTGGGCATCCACGTTTGATTGGTGTACTGATCAATCCTTGAAAGAATCATGAAGATTGGATGAAAAAATATATGTTGAGATTTCAGGAGACTCTAGTGTGTTGGAAGTTTGGCAACCCCTTTCAGTAAAAGTGTTATTCACCAGTCCCAGCTGTAGGATACAAGAGGAAACAAACCTTAGAGATATAACGTAGAACTACTTTATTGTGTCAAGTTTCAAGAAACTAGCACAAACCGTGTTTGATTTAGAGTTCTAACTGCATCTGTCAATATAGGAGAAAACAGAGTGAAACCTATAATTTCTAACTGTTCCTGCAAACGAATGCTACAACCTAGAAGAACAAAACTTGGGCATCCACGTTTGATTGGTGTACTGATCAATACTTGAAAGAATCATGAAGATTGGATGAAAAAATATATGTTGAGATTTCAGGAGACGGTAGTTTTTTGGAAGCTTAACAACGCCTTTCATTGAAAGTGTTATTCGCCAGTCTCTGCTTAAGGCTACATCAAGAGGAAACAAACCTTAGAGATAGAACGTAGAACTACTTTATTGTGTCAAGTTTCAAGAAGCTAGCACAAACCATGTTTGATTTAGAGTTCGAACTGCATCTGTCAATATAGGAGAAAACAGAGTGAAAACTAAAAATTCAAACTGTTACTGCAAACGAATGCTTCAAGCTAGGAGAACGAAACTTGAACATCCACTTTTTATTGGTGTACTGCTCATTACTTGAAATTATCCTGAAGGTCGGAAAAAAAAATATGTTGAGATTTCAGGAGACTGTAGTATTTTGGCAGCCTAACAACGCCTTTCATTGAATGTGTCTTTCGTCAGTCTCTGCTTAGGTCTACATCCAGAGGAAACAAAAAGTAAAAATAGAATGTAGAACTACTTTACTGTTTCAAGTTTCAAGAAGCTAGCACAAACCGTTTTTGATTTAGAGTTCGAACTACATTTGTCAATATAGGAGAAAACAGAGTGAAACCTAAAAATTCAAACTGTTACTCCAAAACAATGCTTCAATCTAGGAAAACTAAACTTTGGCATCCAAGTGGGATTGGTGTACTGATCATTACTTGAAAGTATCATGAAGATTGGATGAAAAAATATATGTTGAGATTTCAGGAGACTCTAGTGTGTTGGAAGTTTGGCAACCCGTTTCAGTATAAGTGTTATTCACCAGTCCCAGCTTTAAGATACAAGAGGAAACAAACCTTAGAGATAGAACGTAGAACTACTTTATTGTGTCAAGTTTCAAAAGCTAGCACAAACCGTGTTTGATTTAGAGTTCTGACTGCATCTGTCAATATAGGAGAAAACAGAGTGAAACCTATAATTTCTAACTGTTCCTGCAAACGAATGCTACAACCTAGAAGAACAAAACTTGGGCATCCACGTTTGATTGGTGTACTGATCAATACTTGAAAGAATCATGAAGATTGATTGAAAAAATATATGTTGAGATTTCAGGAGACTGTAGTTTTTTGGAAGCTTAAAAGCCTTTCATTGAAAGTGTTATTCACCAGTCTCTGCTTAAGGCTACATCAAGAGAAAACAAACCTTAGAGATAGAACGTAGAACTACTTTATTGTGTCAAGTTTCAAGAAGCTAGCACAAACCATGTTTGATTCAGAGTTCGAACTGCATCTGTCAATATAGGAGAAAACAGAGTGAAAACTAAAAATTCAAACTGTTACTGCAAACGAATGTTTCAAGCTAGGAGAACGAAACTTGAACATCCACGTTTTATTGGTGTACTGCTGATTACATGAAATTATCATGAAGGTCGGAAAAAAAAATATGTTGAGATTTCAGGAGACTGTAGTATTTTGGCAGCCTAACAATGCCTTTCATTGAATGTGTCTTTCGTCAGTCTCTGCTTAGGTCTACATCCAGAGGAAACAAAAAATAAAAATAGAATGTAGAACTACTTTACTGTTTCAAGTTTCAAGAAGCTAGCACAAACCGTGTTTGATTTAGAGTTCGAACTACATTTGTCAATATAGGAGAAAACAGAGTGAAACCTAAAAATTCAAACTGTTACTCCAAAAGAATGCTTCAATCTAGGAGAACTAAACTTTGGCATCAAGTGGGATTGGTGTACTGATCATTACTTGAAAGTATCATGAAGATTGGATGAAAAAATATATGTTGAGATTTCAGGAGACTCAAGTGTGTTGGAAGTTTGGCAACCCCTTTCAATATAAGTGTTATTCGCCAGTCCCAGCTTTAGGATACAAGAGGAAACAAACCTTAGAGATAGAACGTAGAACTACTTTATTGTGTCAAGTTTCAAGAAGCTAGCACAAACCGTGTTTGATTTAGAGTTCTAACTGCATCTGTCAATATAGGAGAAAACAGAGTGAAACCTATAATTTCTAACTGTTCCTGCAAACGAATGCTACAACCTAGAAGAACAAAACGTGGGCATCCACGTTTGATTGGTGTACTGATCAATACTTGAAAGAATCATGAAGATTGGATGAAAAAATATATGTTGAGATTTCAGGAGACGGTAGTTTTTTGGAAGTTAACAACGCCTTTCATTGAAAGTGTTATTCGCCAGTCTCTGCTTAAGGCTACATCAAGAGGAAACAAACCTTAGAGATAGAACGTAGAACTACTTTATTGTGTCAAGTTTCAAGAAGCTAGCACAAACCATGTTTGATTTAGAGTTCGAACTGCATCTGTCAATATAGGAGAAAACAGAGTGAAAACTAAAAATTCAAACTGTTACTGCAAACGAATGCTTCAACCTAGGAGAACGAAACTTGAACATCCACGTTTTATTGGTGTACTGCTCATTACTTGAAATTATCATGAAGGTCGGAAAAAAAAATATGTTGAAATTTCAGGAGACTGTAGTATTTTGGCAGCCTAACAACGCCTTTCATTGAATGTGTCTTTCGTCAGTCTCTGCTTAGGTCTACATCCAGAGGAAACAAAAAGTAAAAATAGAATGTAGAACTACTTTACTGTTTCAAGTTTCAAGAAGCTAGCACAAACCGTGTTTGATTTAGACTTCGAACTACATTTGTCAATATAGGAGAAAACAGAGTGAAACCTAAAAATTCAAACTGTTACTCCAAAAGAATGCTTCAATCTAGGAGAACTAAACTTTGGTATTAAAGTGGGATTGGTGTACTGATCTAACTTGAAAGTATCATGAAGATTGGATGAAAAAATATATGTTGAGATTTCAGGAGACTCTAGTGTGTTGGAAGTTTGGTAACCCCTTTCAGTATAAGTGTTATTCGCCAGTCCCAGCTTTAGGATACAAGAGGAAACAAACCTTAGAGATAGAACGTAGAACTACTTTATTGTGTCAAGTTTCAAGAGCTAGCACAAACCGTGTTTGATTTAGACTTCTAACTGCATCTGTCAATATAGGAGAAAACAGAGTGAAACCTATAATTTCTAACTGTTCCTGCAAACGAATGCTACAACCTAGAAGAACAAAATTGGGCATCCACGTTTGATTGGTGTACTGATCAATACTTGAAAGAATCATGAAGATTATATGAAAAAACATATGTTGAGATTTCAGGAGACGGTAGTTTTTTGGAAGCTTAACAACGCCTTTCATTGAAAGTGTTATTCGCCAGTCTCTGCTTAAGGCTACATCAAGAGGAAACAAACCTTAGAGATAGAACGTAGAACTACTTTATTGTGTCAAGTTTCAAGAAGCTAGCACAAACCGTGTTTGATTTAGAGTTCTAACTGCATCTGTCAATATAGGAGAAAACAGAGTGAAAACTAAAAATTCAAACTGTTACTGCAAACGAATGCTTCAACCTAGGAGAACGAAACTTGAACATCCACGTTTTATTGGTGTACTGCTCATTACTTGAAATTATCATGAAGGTCGGAAAAAAAAACATGTTGAGATTTCAGGAGACTGTAGTATTTTGGCAGCCTAACAACGCCTTTCATTGAATGTGTCTTTCGTCAGTCTCTGCTAAGGTCTACATCCAGAGGAAACAAAAAGTAAAAATAGAATGTAGAACTACTTTACTGTTTCAAGTTTCATGAAGCTAGGACAAACCGTGTATGATTTAGAGTTCGAACTACATTTGTCAATATAGGAGAAAAGAGAGTGAAACCTAAAAATTCAAACTGTTACTCCAAAAGAATGCTTCAATCTAGGAGAACTAAACTTTGGCATCCAAGTGGGATTGGTGTACTGATCATTACTTGAAAGTATCATGAAGATTGGATGAATAAATATATGTTGAGATTTCAGGAGACTCTAGTGTGTTGGAAGTTTGGCAACCCCTTTCAGTATAAGTGTTATTCGCCAGTCCCAGCTGTAGGATACAAGAGGAAACAAACCTTAGAGAGAGAACGTAGAACTACTTTATTGTGTCAAGTTTCAAGAAGCTAGCACAAACCGTGTTTGATTTAGAGTTCTAACTGCATCTGTCAATATAGGAGAAAACAGAGTGAAAACTAAAAATTCAAACTGTTACTGCAAACGAATGCTTCAACCTAGGAGAACGAAACTTGAACATCCACGTTTTATTGGTGTACTGCTCATTACTTGAAATTATCATGAAGGTCGGAAAAAAAAACATGTTGAGATTTCAGGAGACTGTAGTATTTTGGCAGCCTAACAACGCCTTTCATTGAATGTGTCTTTCGTCAGTCTCTGCTAAGGTCTACATCCAGAGGAAACAAAAAGTAAAAATAGAATGTAGAACTACTTTACTGTTTCAAGTTTCTAGAAGCTAGCACAAACCGTGTTTGATTTAGAGTTCGAACTACATTTGTCAATATAGGAGAAAACAGAGTGAAACCTAAAAATTCAAACTATTACTCCCAAAGAATGCTTCAATCTAGGAGAACTAAACTTTGGCATCCAAGTGGGATTGGTGTACTGATAATTACTTGAATGTATCATGAAGATTGGATGAAAAAATATATGTTGAGATTTCAGGAGACTCTAGTGTGTTGGAAGTTTGGCAACCCCTTTCAGTATAAGTGTTATTCGCCAGTCCCAGCTTTAGGATACAAGAGGAAACAAACCTTAGAGATAGAACGTAGAACTACTTTACTGTGTCAAGTTTCAGGAAGCTAGCACAAACCGTGTTTGATTTAGAGTTCTGACTGCATCTGTCAATATAGCAGAAAACAGAGTGAAACCTATAATTTCTAACTATTCCTCCAAACGAATGCTACAACCTAGAAGAACAAAACTTGGGCATCCACGTTTGATTGGTGTACTGATCAATACTTGAAAGAATCATGAAGATTGGATGAAAAAATATATGTTGAGATTTCAGGAGACGGTAGTTTTTTGGAAGCTTAACAACGCCTTTCATTGAAAGTGTTATTCGCCAGTCACTGCTTAAGGCTACATCAAGAGGAAACAAACCTTAGAGATAGAACGTAGAACTACTTTATTTTGTCAAGTTTCAAGAAGCTAGCACAAACCGTGTTTGATTTAGAGTTCGAACTGCATCTGTCAATATAGGAGAAAACAGAGTGAAAACTAAAAATTCAAACTGTTACTGCAAACGAATGCTTCAACCTAGGAGAACGAAACTTGAACATCCTCGTTTTATTGCTGTACTGCTCATTACTTGAAATTATCATGAAGGTCGGAAAAAAAAATTATGTTGAGATTTCAGGAGACTGTAGTATTTTGGCAGCCTAACAACGCCTTTCATTGAATGTGTCTTTGGTCAGTCTCTGCTTAGGTCTACATCCAGAGGAAACAAAAAGTAAAAATAGAATGTAGAACTACTTTACTGTTTCAAGTTTCAAGAAGCTAGGACAAACCGTGTTAGATTTAGAGTTCGAACTACATTTGTCAATATAGAAGAAAACAGAGTGAAACCTAAAAATTCAAACTGTTACTCCAAAAGAATGCTTCAATCTAGGAGAACTAAACTTTGGCATTAAAGTGGGATTGGTGTACTGATCTAACTTGAAAGTATCATGAAGATTGGATGAAAAAATATATTTTGAGATTTCAGGAGACTCTAGTGTGTTGGAAGTTTGGTAACCCCTTTCAGTATAAGTGTTATTCGCCAGTTCCAGCTTTAGGATACAAGAGGAAACAAACCTTAGAGATAGAACGTAGAACTACTTTATTGTGTCAAGTTTCAAGAAGCTAGCACAAACCGTGTTTGATTTAGAGTTCGAACTGCATCTGTCAATATAGGAGAAAACAGAGTGAAACCTATAATTTCTAACTGTTCCTGCAAACGAATGCTACAACCTAGAAGAACAAAACTTGGGCATCCACGTTTGATTGGTGTACTGATCAATACTTGAAAGAATCATGAAGATTGGATGAAAAAATATATGTTGAGATTTCAGGAGACGGTAGTTTTTTGGAAGCTTAACAACGCCTTTCATTGAAAGTGTTATTCGCCAGTCTCTGCTTAAGGCTACATCAAGAGGAAACAAACCTTAGAGATAGAACGTAGAACTACTTTATTGTGTCAAGTTTCAAGAAGCTAGCACAAACCGTGTTTGATTTAGAGTTCTAACTGCATCTGTCAATATAGGAGAAAACAGAGTGAAAACTAAAAATTCAAACTGTTACTGCAAACGAATGCTTCAACCTAGGAGAACGAAACTTGAACATGCACGTTTTATTGGTGTACTGCTCATTACTTGAATTTATCATGAAGGTCGGAAAAAAAAACATGTTGAGATTTCAGGAGACTGTAGTATTTTGGCAGCCTAACAACGCCTTTCATTGAATGTGTCTTTCGTCAGTCTCTGCTAAGGTCTACATCCAGAGGAAACAAAAGTAAAAATAGAATGTAGAACTACTTTACTGTTTCAAGTTTCAAGAAGCTAGGACAAACCGTGTTTGTCTTAGAGTTCGAACTACATTTGTCAATATAGGAGAAAAGAGAGTGAAACCTAAAAATTCAAACTGTTACTCCAAAAGAATGCTTCAATCTAGGAGAACTAAACTTTGGCATCCAAGTGGGATTGGTGTACTGATCATTACTTGAAAGTATCATGAAGATTGGAAGAATAAATATATGTTGAGATTTCAGGAGACTCTAGTGTGTTGGAAGTTTGGCAACCCCTTTCAGTATAAGTGTTATTCGCCAGTCCCAGCGGTAGGATACAAGAGGAAACAAACCTTAGAGATAGAACGTAGAACTACTTTATTGTGTCAAGTTTCAAGAAGCTAGCAGAAATCGTGTTTGATTTAGAGTTCTAACTGCATCTGTCAATATAGGAGAAAACAGAGTGAAAACTAAAAATTCAAACTGTTACTGCAAACGAATGCGTCAACCTAGGAGAACGAAACTTGAACATCCACGTTTTATTGGTGTACTGCTCATTACTTGAAATTATCATGAAGGTCGGAAAAAAAAATATGTTGAGATTTCAGGAGACTGTAGTATTTTGGCAGCCTAACAACGCCTTTCATTGAATGTGTCCTTCGTCAGTCTCTGCGAAGGTCTACATCCAGAGGAAACAAAAAGTAAAAATAGAATGTAGAACTACTTTACTGTTTCAAGTTTCAAAAAGATAGCACAAACCGTGTTTGATTGAGAGTTCGAACTACATTTGTCAATATAGGAGAAAACAGAGTGAAACTTAAAAATTCAAACTGTTACTCCCAAAGAATGCTTCAATCTAGGAGAACTAAACTTTGGCATCCACGTGGGATTGGTGTTCTGATCTAACCTGAAAGTATCATGAAGATTGGATGAAAAAATATATGTTGAGATTTCAGGAGACTCTAGTGTGTTGAAAGTTTGGCAACCCCTTTCAGTATAAGTGTTATTCGCCAGTCCCAGCTTTAGGATACAAGAGGAAACAAACCTTAGAGATAGAACGTAGAACTACTTTACTGTGTCAAGTTTCAGGAAGCAAGCACAAACCGTGTTTGATTTAGAGTTCTGACTGCATCTGTCAATATAGCAGAAAACAGAGTGAAACCTATAATTTCTAACTGTTCCTGCAAACGAATGCTACAACCTAGAAGAACAAAACTTGGGCATCCACGTTTGATTGGTGTACTGATCAATACTTGAAAGAATCATGAAGATTGGATGAAAAAATATATGTTGAGATTTCAGGAGACGGTAGTTTTTTGGAAGCTTAACAACGCCTTTCATTGAAAGTGTTATTCGCCAGTCACTGCTTAAGGCTACATCAAGAGGAAACAAACCTTAGAGATAGAACGTAGAACTACTTTATTGTGTCAAGTTTCAAGAAGCTAGCACAAACCATGTTTGATTTAGAGTTCGAACTGCATCTGTCAATATAGGAGAAAACAAAGTGAAAACTAAAAATTCAAACTGTTACTGCAAACGAATGTTTCAAGCTAGGAGAACGAAACTTGAACATCCACGTTTTATTGGTGTACTGCTGATTACATGAAATTATCATGAAGGTCGGAGAAAAAAATATGTTGTGATTTCAGGAGACTGTAGTATTTTGGCAGCCTAACAACGCCTTTCATTGAATGTGTCTTTCGTCAGTCTCTGCTTAGGTCTACATCCAGAGGAAACAAAAAATAAAAATAGAATGTAGAACTACTTTACTGTTTCAATTTTCAAGAAGCTAGCACAAACCGTGTTTGATTTAGAGTTCGAACTACATTTGTCAATATAGGAGAAAACAGAGTGAAACCTAAAAATTCAAACTGTTACTCCAAAAGAATGCTTCAATCTAGGAGAACTAAACTTTGGCATCCAAGTGGGATTGGTGTACTGATCATTACTTGAAAGTATCATGAAGATTGGATGAAAAAATGTATGTTGAGATTTCAGGAGACTCAAGTGTGTTGGAAGTTTGGCAACCCCTTTCAGTATAAGTGTTATTCGCCAGTCCCAGCTTTAGGATAGAAGAGGAAACAAACCTTAGAGGTAGAACGTAGAACTACTTTATTGTGTCAAGTTTCAAGAAGCTAGCACAAACCGTGTTTGATTTAGAGTTCTAACTGCATCTATCAATATACGAGAAAACAGAGTGAAACCTATAATTTCTAACTGTTCCTGCAAACGAATGCTACAACCTAGAAGAACAAAACTTGGGCATCCACGTTTGATTGGTGTACTGATCAATACTTGAAAGAATCATGAAGATTGGATGAAAAAATATATGTTGAGATTTCAGGAGACGGTAGTTTTTTGGAAGATTAACAACGCCTTTCATTGAAAGTATTATTCGCCAGTCTCTGCTTAAGGCTACATCAAGAGGAAACAAACCTTAGAGATAGAACGTAGAACTACTTTATTGTGTCAAGTTTCAAGAAGCTAGCACAAACCATGTTTGATTTAGAGTTCGAACTGCATCTGTTAATATAGGAGAAAACAGAGTGAAAACTAAAAATTCAAACTGTTACTGCGAACAAATGCTTCAACCTAGGAGAACGAAACTTGAACATCCACCTTTTATTGGTGTACTGCTCATTACTTGAAATTATCATGAAGGTCGGACAAAAAAATATGTTGAGATTTCAGGAGACTGTAGTATTTTGGCAGCCTAACAACGCCTTTCATTGAATGTGTCTTTCGTCAGTCTCTGCTTAGGTCTACATCCAGAGGAAACAAAAAGTAAAAATAGAATGTAGAACTACTTTTCTGTTTCAAGTTTCAAGAAGCTAGGACAAACCGTGTTTGATTTAGAGTTTGAACTACATTTGTCAATATAGGAGAAAACAGAGTGAAACCTAAAAATTCAAACTGTTACTCCAAAAGAATGCTTCAATCTAGGAGAACTAAACTTTGGCATTAAAGTGGGATTGGTGTACTGATCTGACTTGAAAGTATCATGAAGATTGGATGAAAAAATATATGTTGAGAATTCAGGAGACTCTAGTGTGTTGGAAGTTTGGTAACCCCTTTCAGTATAAGTGTTATTCGCCAGTCCCAGCTTTAGGATACAAGAGGAAACAAACCTTAGAGATAGAACGTAGAACTCCTTTACTGTGTCAAGTTTCAGGAAGCTAGCACAAACCGTGTTTGATTTAGAGTTCTAACTGCATCTGTCATTATAGGAGAAAACAGAGTGAAACCTATAATTTCTAACTGTTCCTGCAAACGAATGCTACAACCTAGAAGAACAAAACTTGGGCATCCACGTTTGATTGGTGTACTGATCAATACTTGAAAGAATCATGAAGATTGGATGAAAAAATATATGTTGAGATTTCAGGAGACGGTAGTTTTTTGGAAGCTTTACAACGCCTTTCATTGAAAGTGTTATTCGCCAGTCTCTGTTTAAATCTACATCAAGAGGAAACAAACCTTAGAGATAGAACGTAGAACTACTTTATTGTGTCAAGTTTCAAGAAGCTAGCACAAACCATGTTTGATTTAGAGTTCGAACTGCATCTGTCAATATATTAGAAAACAGAGTGAAAACTAAAAATTCAAACTGATACTGCAAACGAATGCTTCAACCTAGGAGAACGAAACTTGAACATCCACGTTTTATTGGTGTACTGCTCATTACTTGAAATGATCATGAAGGTCGGAAAAAAAAATATGTTGAGATTTCAGGAGACTGTAGTATTTTGGCAGCCTAACAACGCCTTTCATTGAATGTGTCTTTCGTCAGTCTCTGCTTAGGTCTACATCCAGAGAAAACAAAAAGTAAAAATAGAATGTAGAACTACTTTTCTGTTTCAAGTTTCAAGAAGCTAGCACAAACCATGTTTGATTTAGAGTTTGAACTACATTTGTCAATATAGGAGAAAAAAGAGTGAAACCTAAAAATTCAAACTGTTACTCCAAAAGAATGCTTCAATCTAGGAGAACTAAACTTTGGCATCCAAGTGGGATTGGTGTACTGATCTAACTTGAAAGTATCATGAAGACTGGATGAAAAAATATATGTTGAGATTTCAGGTGACTCAAGTGTGTTGGAAGTTTGGCAACCCCTTTCAGTATAAGTGTTATTCGCCAGTCCCAGCTTTAGGATACAAGAGGAAACAAACCTTAGAGATAGAACGTAGAACTACTTTATTGTGTCAAGTTTCAAGAAGCTAGCACAAACCGAGTTTGATTTAGAGTTCTAACTGCATCTGTCAATATAGGAGAAAACAGAGTGAAACCTATAATTTCTAACTGTTCCTGCAAACGAATGCTACAACCTAGAAGAACAAAACTTGGGCATCCACGTTTGATTGGTATACTGATCAATACTTGAAAGAATCATGAAGATTGGATGAAAAAATATATGTTGAGATTTCAGGAGACGGTAGTTTTTTGGAAGCTTAACAACGCCTTTCATTGAAAGTGTTATTCGCCAGTCTCTGCTTAAGGCTACATCAAGAGGAAACAAACCTTCGAGATAGAACGTAGAACTACTTTATTGTGTCAAGTTTCAAGAAGCTAGCACAAACCATGTTTGATTTAGAGTTCGAACTGCATCTGTCAATATAGGAGAAAACAGAGTGAAAACTAAAAATTCAAACTGTTACTGCAAACGAATGCTTCAAGCTAGGAGAACGAAACTTGAACATCCACGTTTTATTGGTGTACTGCTCATTTTTTGAAATTATCATGAAGGTCGGAAAAAAAATATGTTGAGATTTCAGGAAACTGTAGTATTTTGGCAGCCTAACAACGCCTTTCATTGAATGTGTCTTTCGTCAGTCTCTGCTTAGGTCTACATCCAGAGGAAAGAAAAAATAAAAATAGAATGTAGAACTACCTTACTGTTTCAAGTTTCAAGAAGCTAGCACAAACCGTGTTTGATTTAGAGTTCGAACTACATTTGTCAATATAGGAGAAAAGAGAGTGAAACCTAGAAATTCAAACTGTTACTCCAAAAGAATGCTTCAATCTAGGAGAACTAAACTTTGGCATCCAAGTGGGATTGGTGTACTGATCATTACTTGAATGTATCATGAAGAAAGGATGAAAAAATATATGTTGAGATTTCAGGAGACTCTAGTGTGTTGGAAGTTTGGCAACCCCTTTCAGTATAAGTGTTATTCGCCAGTCCCAGCTGTAGGATACAAGAGGAAACAAACCTTAGAGATAGAACGTAGAACTACTTTATTGTGTCAAGTTTCAAGTAGCTAGCACAAACCGTGTTTGATTTAGAGTTCTAACTGCATCTGTCAATATAGGAGAAAACAGAGTGAAAACTAAAAATTCAAACTGTTACTGCAAACGAATGCTTCAACCTAGGAGAACGAAACTTGAACATCCACGTTTTATTGCTGTACTGATCATTACTTGAAATTATCATGAATGTCGGAAAAAAAATATGTTGAGATTTCAGGAGACTGTAGTATTTTGGCAGCCTAACAACGCCTTTCATTGAATGTGTCTTTCGTCAGTCTCTGCTAAGGTCTACATCCAGAGGAAACAAAAAATAAAAATAGAATGTAGAACTACTTTACTGTTTCAAGTTTCAAGAAGCTAGCACAGACCTTGTTTGATTTAGAGTTCGAACTACATTTGTCAACATAGGAGAAAACAGAGTGAAACCTAAAAATTCAAACTGTTACTCCAAAAGAATGCTTCAATCTAGGAGAACTAAACTTTGGCATCCAAGTAGGATTGGTGTACTGATCATTACTTGAAAGTATCATGAAGATTGGATGAAAAAATATATGTTGAGATTTCAGGAGACTCTAGTGTGTTGGAAGATTGGCAACCCCTTTCAGTATCAGTGTAATTCGCCAGTCCCAGCTGTAGGATACAAGAGGAAACAAACCTTAGAGATAGAACGTAGAACTACTTTATTGTGTCAAGTTTCAAGAAGCTAGCACAAACCGTGTTTGATTTAGAGTTCGAACTGCATCTGTCAATATAGGAGAAAACAGAGTGAAAACTAAAAATTCAAACTGTTACTGCAAACGAATGCTTCAACCTAGGAGAACGAAACTTGAACATCCACGTTTTATTGGTGTACTGCTCATTACTTGAAATTATCATGAAGGTCGGAAAAAAAAATATGTTGAGATTTCAGGAGACTGTAGTATTTTGGCAGCCTAACAACGCCTTTCATTGAATGTGTCTTTCGTCAGTCTCTGCTTAGGTCTACATCCAGAGGAAACAAAAAATAAAAATAGAATGTAGAACTACTTTACTGTTTCAAGTTTCAAGAAGCTAGCACAAACCGTGTTTGATTTAGAGTTCGAACTACATTTGTCAATATAGGAGAAAAGAGAGTGAAACCTAAAAATTCAAACTGTTACTCCAAAAGAATGCTTCAATCTAGGAGAACAAAACTTTGGCATCCAAGTGGGATTGGTGTACTGATCATTACTTGAAAGTATCATGAAGATTGGATGAATAAATATATGTTGAGATTTCAGGAGACTCTAGTGTGTTGGAAGTTTGGCAACCCCTTTCAGTATAAGTGTTATTCGCCAGTCCCAGCTGTAGGATACAAGAGGAAACAAACCTTAGAGATAGAACGTAGAACTACTTTCTTGTGTCAAGTTTCAAGAAGCTAGCAGAAATCGTGTTTGATTTAGAGTTCTAACTGCATCTGTCAATATAGGAGAAAACAGAGTGAAAACTAAAAATTCAAACTGTTACTGCAAACGAATGCGTCAACCTAGGAGAACGAAACTTGAACATCCACGTTTTATTGGTGTACTGCTCATTACTTGAAATTATCATGAAGGTCGGACAAAAAAATATGTTGAGATTTCAGGAGACTGTAGTATTTTGGCAGCCTAACAACGCCTTTCATTGAATGTGTCTTTCGTCAGTCTCTGCTAAGGTCTACATCCAGAGGAAACAAAAAGTAAAAATAGAATGTAGAACTACTTTACTGTTTCAAGTTTCAAGAAGCTAGCACAAACCGTGTTTGATTGAGAGTTCGAACTACATTTGTCAATATAGGAGAAAACAGAGTGAAACCTAAAAATTCAAACTGTTACTCCCAAAGAATGCTTCAATCTAGGAGAACTAAACTTTGGCATCCAAGTGGGATTGGTGTTCTGATCTAACTTGAAAGTATCATGAAGATTGGATGAAAAAATATATGTTGAGATTTCAGGAGACTCTAGTGTGTTGAAAGTTTATCAACCCCTTTCAGTATAAGTGTTATTCGCCAGTCCCAGCTTTAGGATACAAGAGGAAACAAACCTTAGAGATAGAACGTAGAACTACTTTACTGTGTCAAGTTTCAGGAAGCAAGCACAAACCGTGTTTGATTTAGAGTTCTGACTGCATCTGTCAATATAGCAGAAAACAGAGTGAAACCTATAATTTCTAACTGTTCCTGCAAACGAATGCTACAACCTAGAAGAACAAAACTTGGGCATCCACGTTTGATTGGTGTACTGATCAATACTTGAAAGAATCATGAAGATTGGATGAAAAAATATATGTTGAGATTTCAGGAGACGGTAGTTTTTTGGAAGCTTAACAACGCCTTTCATTGAAAGTGTTATTCGCCAGTCACTGCTTAAGGATACATCAAGAGGAAACAAACCTTAGAGATAGAACGTAGAACTACTTTATTGTGTCAAGTTTCAAGAAGCTAGCACAAACAATGTTTGATTTAGAGTTCGAACTGCATCTGTCAATATAGGAGAAAACAGAGTGAAAACTAAAAATTCAAACTGTTACTGCCAACGAATGCTTCAAGCTAGGAGAACGAAACTTGAACATCCACGTTTTATTGCTGTACTGATCATTACTTGAAATTATCATGAATGTCGGAAAAAAAAATATGTTGAGATTTCAGGAGACTGTAGTATTTTGGCAGCCTAACAACGCCTTTCATTGAATGTGTCTTTCCTCAGTCTCTGCTAAGGTCTACATCCAGAGGAAACAAAAAATAAAAATAGAATGTAGAACTACTTTACTGTTTCAAGTTTCAAGAAGCTAGCACAGACCGTGTTTGATTTAGAGTTCGAACTACATTTGTCAATATAGGAGAAAACAGAGTGAAACCTAAAAATTCAAACTGTTACTCCAAAAGAATGCTTCAATCTAGGAGAACTAAACTTTGGCATCCAAGTAGGATTGGTGTACTGATCATTACTTGAAAGTATCATGAAGATTGGATGAAAAAATATATGTTGAGATTTCAGGAGACGCTAGTGTGTTGGAAGATTGGCAACCCCTTTCAGTATCAGTGTAATTCGCCAGTCCCAGCTGTAGGATACAAGAGGAAACAAACCTTAGAGATAGAACGTAGAACTACTTTATTGTGTCAAGTTTCAAGAAGCTAGCACAAACCGTGTTTGATTTAGAGTTCGAACTGCATCTGTCAATATAGGAGAAAACAGAGTGAAAACTAAAAATTCAAACTGTTACTGCAAACGAATGCTTCAACCTAGGAGAACGAAACTTGAACATCCACGTTTTATTGGTGTACTGCTCATTACTTGAAATTATCATGAAGGTCGAAAAAAAAATATGTTGAGATTTCAGGAGACTGTAGTATTTTGGCAGCCTAACAACGCCTTTCATTGAATGTGTCTTTCGTGAGTCTCTGCTTAGGTCTAAATCCAGAGGAAAGAAAAAAATAAAAATAGAATGTAGAACTACTTTACTGTTTCAAGTTTCAAGAAGCTAGCACAAACCGTGTTTGATTTAGAGTTCTAACTACATTTGTCAATATAGGAGAAAACAGAGTGAAACCTAAAAATTCAAACTGTTACTCCAAAAGAATGCTTCAATCTAGGAGAACTAAACTTTGGCATCCAAGTGGGATTGGTGTACTGATCATTACTTGAAAGTATCATGAAGATTGGATGAAAAAATATATGTTGAGATTTCACGAGACTCTAGTGTGTTGGAAGTTTGGCAACCCCTTTCAGTATAAGTGTTATTCGCCAGTCCCAGCTTTAGGATACAAGAGAAAACAAACCTTAGAGATAGAACGTAGAACTACTTTATTTTGTCAAGTTTCAAGAACCTACCACAAACCGTGTTTGATTTAGAGTTCTAACTGCATCTGTCAATATAGGAGAAAACAGAGTGAAACCTATAATTTCTATCTGTTCCTGCAAACGAATGCTACAACCTAGAAGAACAAAACTTGGGCATCCACGTTTGATTGGTGTACTGATCAATACTTGAAAGAATCATGAATATTGGATGAAAAAATATATGTTGAGATTTCAGGAGACGGTAGTTTTTTGGAAGCTTAACAACGCCTTTCATTGAAAGTGTTATTCGCCAGTCTCTGCTTAAGGCTACATCAAGAGGAAACAAACCTTAGAGATAGAACGTAGAAACATTTTATTGTGTCAAGTTTCAAGAAGCTAGCACAAACCATGTTTGATTTAGAGTTCGAACTGCATCTGTCAGTATAGGAGAAAACAGAGTGAAAACTAAAAATTCAAACTGTTACTGCAAACGAATGCTTCAAGCTAGGAGAACGAAACTTGAACATCCACGTTTTATTGGTGTACTGCTGATTACATGAAATTATCATGAAGGTCGGAAAAGAAATATGTTGAGATTTCAGGAGACTGTAGTATTTTGGCAGCCTAACAACGCCTTTCATTGAATGTGTCTTTGGTCAGTCTCTGCTTAGGTCTACATCCAGAGGAAACAAAAAATAAAAATAGAATGTAGAACTACTTTACTGTTTCAAGTTTCAAGAAGCTTGCACAAACCGTGTTTGATTTAGAGTTCGAACTACATTTGTCAATATAGGAGAAAACAGAGTGAAACCTAAAAATTCAAACTGTTACTCCAAAAGAATGCTTCAATCTAGGAGAATTAAACTTTGGCATCCAAGTGGGATTGGTGTAACGATCATTACTTGAAAGTATCATGAAGATTGGATGAAAAAATATATGTTGAGATTTCAGGAGACTCTAGTGTGTTGGAAGTTTGGCGACCCCTTTCAGTATAAGTGTTATTCGCCAGTCCCAGCTTTAGGATACAAGAGGAAACAAACCTTAGAGATAGAACGTAGAACTACTTTATTGTGTCAAGTTTCAAGGAGCTAGCTCAAACCGTGTTTGATTTAGAGTTCTAACTGCATCTGTCAATATAGGAGAAAACAGAGTGAAACCTATAATTTCTATCTGTTCCTGCAAACGAATGCTACAACCTAGAAGAACAAAACTTGGGCATCCACGTTTGATTGGTGTACTGATCAATAATTGAAAGAATCATGAAGATTGGATGAAAAAATATATGTTGAGATTTCAGGAGACGGTAGTTTTTTGGAAGCTTAACAACGCCTTTCATTGAAAGTGTTATTCGCCAGTCTCTGCTTAAGGCTACATCAAGAGGAAACAAACCTTAGAGATAGAACGTAGAAACACTTTATTGTGTCAAGTTTCAAGAAGCTAGCACAAACCATGTTTGATTTAGAGTTCGAACTTCATCTGTCAGTATAGGAGAAAACAGAGTGAAAACTAAAAATTCAAACTGTTACTGCAAACGAATGCTTCAAGCTAGGAGAACGAAACTTGAACATCCACGTTTTATTGGTGTACTGCTGATTACATGAAATTATCATGAAGGTCAAAAAAGAAATATGTTGAGATTTCAGGAGACTGTAGTATTTTGGCAGCCTAACAACGCCTTTCATTGAATGTGTCTTTCGTCAGTCTTTGCTTAGGTCTACATCCAGAGGAAACAAAAAATAAAAATAGAATGTAGAACTACTTTACTGTTTCAAGTTTCAAGAAGCCAGCACAAACCGTGTTTGATTTAGAGTTCGAACTACATTTGTCAATATAGGAGAAAACAGAGTGAAACCTAAGAATTCAAACTGTTACTCCAAAAGAATGCTTCAATCTAGGAGAACTAAACTTTGGCATCCAAGTGGGATTGGTGTACTGAGAATTACTTGAAAGTATCATGAAGATTGGATGAAAAAATATATGTTGAGATTTCAGGAGACTCTAGTGTGTTGGAAGTTTGGCAACCCCTTTCAGTATAAGTGTTATTCGCCAGTCCCAGCTTTAGGATACCAGAGGAAACAAACCTTAGAGATAGAACATAGAACTACTTTATTGTGTCAAGTTTCAAGAAGCTAGCACAAACCGTGTTTGATTTAGAGTTCTAACTGCATCTGTCAATAAGGAGAAAACAGAGTGAAACCTATAATTTCTAACTGTTCCTGCAAACGAATGCTACAACCTAGAAGAACAAAACTTGGGCATCCACGTTTGATTAGTGTACTGATCAATACTTGAAAGAATCATGAAGATTGGATGAAAAGATATATGTTGAGATTTCAGGAGAAGGTAGTTTTTTGGAAGATTAACAACGCCTTTCATTGAAAGTGTTATTCGCCAGTCTCTGCTTAAGGCTACATCAAGAGGAAACAAACCTTAGAGATAGAACCTAGAACTACTTTATTGTGTCAAGTTTCAAGAAGCTAGCACAAATCATGTTTGATTTAGAGTTCGAACTGCATCTGTCAGTATAGGAGAAAACAGAGTGAAAACTAAAAATTCAAACTGTTACTGCAAACGAATGCTTCAAGCTAGGAGAACGAAACTTGAACATCCACGTTTTATTGGTGTACTGCTGATTACATGAAATTATCATGAAGGTCGGAAAAGAAATATGTTGAGATTTCAGGAGACTGTAGTATTTTGGCAGCCTAACAACGCCTTTCATTGAATGTGTCTTTCTTGAGTCTCTGCTTAGGTCTACATCCAGAGGAAACAAAAAATAAAAATAGAATGTAGAACTACTTTACTGTTTCAAGTTTCAAGAAGCTAGCACAAACCGTGTTTGATTTAGAGTTCGAACTATATTTGTCAATATAGGACAAAACAGAGTGAAACCTAAAAATTCAAACTGTTACTCCAAAAGAATGCTTCAATCTAGGAGAACTAAACTTTGTATTCCAAGTGGGATTGGTGTACTGATCATTACTTGAAAGTATCATGAAGATTGGATGAAAAAATATATGTTGAGATTTCAGGAGACTCTAGTGTGTTGGAAGTTTGGCAACCCCTTTCAGTATAAGTGTTATTCGCCAGTCCCAGCTTTAGGATACAAGAGGAAACAAACCTTAGAGATAGAACGTAGAACTACTTTATTTTGTCAAGTTTCAAGAACCTAGCACAAACCGTGTTTGATTTAGAGTTCTAACTGCATCTGTCAATATAGGAGAAAACAGAGTGAAACCTATAATTTCTATCTGTTCCTGCAAACGAATGCTACAACCTAGAAGAACAAAACTTGGGCATCCACGTTTGATTGGTGTACTGATCAATACTTGAAAGAATCATGAAGATTGGATGAAAAAATATATGTTGAGATTTCAGGAGACTGTAGTTTTTTGGAAGCTTAACAACGCCTTTCATTGAAAGTGTTATTCGCCAGTCTCTGCTTAAGGCTACATCAAGAGGAAACAAACCTTAGAGATAGAACGTAGAACTACTTTATTGTGTCAAGTTCTAAGAAGCTAGCACAAACCATGTTTGATTTAGAGTTCGAACTGCATCTGTCAATATAGGAGAAAACAGAGTGAAAACTAAAAATTCAAACTGTTACTGCAAACGAATGCTTCAAGCTAGGAGAACGAAACTTGAACATCCACGTTTTATTGGTGTACTGCTCATTACTTGAAATTATCATGAAGGTCGAAAAAAAAATATGTTGAGATTTCAGGAGACTGTAGTATTTTGGCAGCCTAACAACGCCTTTCATTGAATGTGTCTTTCGTGAGTCTCTGCTTAGGTCTAAATCCAGAGGAAACAAAAAAATAAAAATAGAATGTAGAACTACTTTACTGTTTCAAGTTTCAAGAAGCTAGCACAAACCGTGTTTGATTTAGAGTTCTAACTACATTTGTCAATATAGGAGAAAACAGAGTGAAACCTAAAAATTCAAAACTGTTACTTACTCCAAAAGAATGCTTCAATCTAGGAGAACTAAACTTTGGCATCCAAGTGGGATTGGTGTACTGATCATTACTTGAAAGTATCATGAAGATTGGATGAAAAAATATATGTTGAGATTTCACGAGACTCTAGTGTGTTGGAAGTTTGGCAACCCCTTTCAGTATAAGTGTTATTCGCCAGTCCCAGCTTTAGGATACAAGAGAAAACAAACCTTAGAGATAGAACGTAGAACTACTTTATTGTTGTCAAGTTTCAAGGAGCTAGCTCAAACCGTGTTTGATTTAGAGTTCTAACTGCATCTGTCAATATAGGAGAAAACAGAGTGAAACCTATAATTTCTATCTGTTCCTGCAAACGAATGCTACAACCTAGAAGAACAAAACTTGGGCATCCACGTTTGATTGGTGTACTGATCAATACTTGAAAGAATCATGAATATTGGATGAAAAAATATATGTTGAGATTTCAGGAGACGGTAGTTTTTTGGAAGCTTAACAACGCCTTTTCATTGAAAGTGTTATTCGCCAGTCTCTGCTTAAGGCTACATCAAGAAGGAAAAC
>NW_027511509.1:0-24433 GCF_048772815.1 Callospermophilus lateralis
ACTGTGGAAAAGCACTTTCATTGAAGGGGGTTGCCAAGCTTCCAAGAAATAACGAGTTTCCGAAATACCAGCAAATATTTTTTCACCCAATCTTGATGATACTTGGCGATAATGATCAGTACACAAAATCCCACTTGGCTCAATAAATTGTGTTCTTCTAGGTTGAAGCGTTCGTCTACAGTAGCAGTTTTTATATTTAGGTTTCCCTCTGTTCTCTCCTATATAGATAGATGAATTTGGAACTCTAAATCCAACATGGTTTGTAGTATCTCCTTGAAACTAGACTATATAAAGGGGTTCTCAGTTTTGTCTCTATGGTTCTTTCGTCCTCAAGTAGCCCTAAGCAGAGACTGTGGAAAAGCACTTTAATTGAAAATGGGTTGCCAAGCTTTCAAGAAATTAGGAGTTTCCAAAATACCAACAAATATTTTTTCACCCAGTCTTGATGAACGTGGTGCTAATGAAAAGTACACAAATCCCACTTGGCTCACCAAGTTTTGTTCTTCTAGGTTGAAGCGTTCGTTACAGTAGCATTTTTATTTTTAGGTTTCACCCTGTTCTCTCCTATATAGATAGATGAATTTGGAACTCTAAATCCAACATGGTTTGTAGTAGCTCTTTGAATATTGACAAAAAGTAGTTCTTTATTTTGTCCTCTATGATTTGGTTTCCTCTTCAAGTAGTCCTAAGCAGAGACTGTGAAAAGAACTTTCATTTGAAAGGATTTGCCATGCTTTCGAGAAATTACGAGTTTCAGAAAACCAGCAAAATATTTTTTCACCCAATCTTGATGATACGTGGTGGTAATGAACAAGTACACAAATCCCACTTGGCTTACCAAATTTTGTTCTTCTAGGTTGAAGCGTTCGTTTACAGTAGCAGTTTTTATTTTTAGGTTTCACTTTGTTATCTCCTATAGAGATAGATGAATTTGGAATGCTAAATCCAACATGGTTTGTAGTAGCTATTTGAAACTTGACAAAATAAAGGAGTTCTGAGTATTGTCTCTATGGTTTGTTTTCCTCTTCAAGTAGCCCTAGGCACAGACTGTGGCAAAGCATTTTCATTGAAGGGGGTTGCCAAGCTTCCAAGAAATAACGAGTTTCCGAAATACCAGCAAATATTTTTTCACCCAATCTTGATGATACTTGGCGATAATGATCAGTACACAAATCCCACTTGGCTCAACAAATTGTGTTCTTCTAGTTTGAAGCGTTCGTCTACAGTAGCAGGTTTTTATATTTAGGTTTCCCTCTGTTCTCTCCTATATAGATAGATGAATTTGGAACTCTAAATCCAACATGGTTTGTAGTATCTCCTTGAAACTTGAAAAAATAAAGGAGTTCTCAGTTTTGTCTCTATGGTTTCTTCCCTCCTCAAGTAGCCCTAAGCAGAGACTTTGGAAAAGCACTTTCATTGAAATGGGTTGCCAAGCTTTCAAGAAGTTAGGAGTTTCCAAAATACCAACAAATATTTTTTCACCCAGTCTTGGATGAACGTGGTGGTAATGACAAGTACACAAACCCCACTTGGCTCACCAAGTTTTGTTCTTCTAGGTTGAAGTGTTCGTTTACAGTAGCAGTTTTTCTTTTTTAGGTTTCACTCTGTTTCTCTCCTATACAGATAGATGAATTTGGAACTCTAAATCCAACATGGTTTGTAGTAGCTCTTTGAAACTTGACAAAATAATGTATTCCTCAGTTTTGTCTTATGGTATGTTTCCTCTTCAAGTAGCCCTAGGCACAGACTGTGGAAAAGCACTTTCATTGAGAGGGGTTGCCAAGCTTGTAAGAAATAAAAATTTCCGAAATACCAGCAAATATTTTCACCCAATCTTGATGATACGTGGTGGTAATGATCAGTACACAAATCCCACTTGCCTCACCAAATTTTGTTCTTCTATGTTGAAGCGTTCGGCTATAGTATCAGTTTTTATGTTTAGGTTTCACCCTGCTCTCTCCTATATAGATAGATGAATTTGGAACTCTAAATCCAACATGGTTTGTAGTAGCTCTTTGAAACTTGACAAAATAAAGGAGTTCTTAGTTTTGTCTCTATGGTTTGTTTCCTCTTCAAGTAGTCCTAAGCAGAGACCGTGGAAAAAGCACTTTCATTGAAAGGGGTTGCCAAGCTTCCAAGAAATTACGAGTTTCCGAAATACCAGCAAATATTTTTTCACCCTCTCGATGATACTTGGTGGTAATGATCGGTACACAAATCCCACTTGGCTCACAAAATTTTGTTCTTCTAGTTTGAAGCTTTCGTTACAGTAGCAGTTTATATTTTTAGTTTCCCTCTGTTCTCTCCTATATAGATAGATGAATTTGGAACTCTAAATCCAACATCGTTTGTAGTAGCTCTTTGAAACTTGACAATACAAAGTAGTTCTCAGTTTTGTCTCTATCGTTTGTATAGTCTTCAAGTAGCCCTAATCAGATACTGTGGAAAAGCACTTTCATTGAAAGGGGTTGCCAAGCTTCCAAGAAATTACGAGTTTCTTAAATACCAGCAAATATTTTTTAACCCAATCTTGATGATAATTGGTGGTAATGATCAGTACACAAATCAAACTTGACTCACCAAATTTTGTTCTTCGAGGTTGAAGCGTTCGTCTAGAGTACCAGTTTTTATATTTAGGTTTCACTCAATTCTCTCCTATACAGATAGATGAATTTGGAACTCTAAATCCAAAATGGTTTGTCGTAGCTCTTTGAAACTTGACAAAATAAAGGAGTTCTCAGTTTTGTCTGCATGGTTTGTTTCCTCTTCAAGTAGCCCTAGGCACAGACTGTCTAAAAGCACTTTTATTGCGAGGGATTGCCAATCTTCTAAGAAATAACGAGTTTCTGAAATACCAGCAAATATTTTTTCACCCAATCTTGATGATACTTTGTGGTAATGAACAGTACACAAATCCCACTTGGCTCACCAAATTTTGTTCTTCTAGGTTGAAGCGTTCGTCTACAGTAGCAATATTTATATTTAAGTTTTCCTTTGTTCTCTCCTATATAGATAGATGAATTAGGAACTCTAAATCCATCATGGTTTGTAGTAGCTCTTTGAAACTTGACAATACAAAGTAGTTCTCAGTTTTGTCTCTATGGTTTGTATAGTCTTCAAGTAGCCCTAAGCAGAGACTGTGGAAAAGCACTTTCATTGAAAGGGATTTCGAAACTTCCAAGAATTTTCGAGTTTCTTAAATACCAGCAAATATTTTTACACCCAATCTTGATGATACGTGGTGGTAATGACAAGTACACAAATCCCATTTGGCTCACCAAATTTTGTTCTTCTAGGTTGAAGCGTCGTCTACAGTAGCAGTTTCTATATTTAGGTTTCCCTCTGTTATCTCTTATATAGATAGATGAATTTAAAACGCTAAATCCAACATGGTTTGTAGTAGCTCTTTGAAACTTGACCAAAAAAAGTAGTTTTCACTTTTATCTCTATGGTTTGTTTCCTCTTCAAGTAGCCCTAAGCAGAGACTGTGGTAAAGCACTTTCATTGAAAGGGGTTCCCAAGCTTCCAAGAAATTACGAGTTTCCGAAATACCAGCAAATATTTTTTCACCCAATCTTGATGATACTTGGTGGTAATGATCATACACAAATCCCACGTGGCTCACCAAATTGTGTTCTTCTATGTTGAAGCGTTCGTCTACAGTAGGAGTATTTATATTAAGGTTTCCCTCTGTTCTCTCCTATATAGATAGATGAATTTGGAACTCTAAATCCAACATCGTTTGTAGTAGCTCTTTGAAACTTGACAATACAAAGTAGTTCTCAGTTTTGTCTCTATGGCTTGTATAGTCTTCAAGTAGCCCTAATCAGATACTGTGGAAAAGCACTTTCATTGAAAGGGATTTCCAAGCTTCCAAGAAATTACGAGTTTCTTAAATACCAGCAAATATTTTTTCACCCAATCTTGATGATACTTGGTGGTGATGATCAGTACACAAATCAAACTTGACTCACCAAATTTTGTTCTTCTAGGTTGAAGCGTTCGTCTAGAGTAGCAGTTTTTATATTTAGGTTTCACTCTATTCTCTCCTGTAGAGATAGATGAATTTGGAACTCTAAATCCAACATGGTTTCTAGTAGCTCGTTGAAACTTGACAAAATAAAGGAGTTCTCAGTTTTGTCTCTATGGTTTGTTTCCTCTTCAAGTAGCCCTAGGCACAGACTGTGGAAAAGCACTTTAATTGAGAGGGGTTGCCAAGCTTCTAAGAAATAACGATTTTCCGAAATACCAGCAAATATATATTCACCCAATCTTGATAATACTTGGTGGTAATGATCATTACACAAATCCCACTTGGCTCAACAAATTTTGTTCTTCTAGGTGGAAGCGTTCGTCTACAGTAGCAATTTTTATATTTAGGTTTCACTCTGTTCTCTCTTATATGGATAGATGAATATGGAACTCTAAATCCAACATCGTTTGTAGTACCTCTTTGAAACTTGACAAGAAAAGTAGTTCTCAGTTTTGTCTTTTGATTTGTTTCCTCTTCAAGTACCCCTAGGCACAGACTGCGGAAAAGCACTTTCAATCAGAGGGGTTGCCAATCTTCTAAGAAATAACGAGTTTCCGAAATACCAGCAAATATTTTTTCACCCAATCTTGATGATACTTGGTGGTAATGATCAGTACACAAATCCCACTTGACTCACCAAATTTTCTTCTTCTATTTTTAAGCGTTCGTCTACATTAGTGGTTTTTCTATTTAGGTTTAAATCTGTTCTCTCTAATATAGATGGAAGAATTTGGAACTCTAAATCCAACATGGTTTGTAGTAGCTCTTTGAATCTTGACAAAATAACGTAGTTCTCAGTTTTGTCTCTATGATTTGTTTCGTCATCAAGTAGCCATAAGCAGAGACTATGGAAAAGCACTTTCATTGAAAGGAGTTGCCAAGCTTCCAAGAAATTATGAGTTTCGGAAAAACCAGCAAATACTTTTTCACCCAATATTGATGATACGTGGTTGTAATGACAAGTACACAAATCCCACTTGGCTCACCAAATTTGTTCTTTTAGGTTGAAGCGTTCGTTCACAGTAGCAGTTTTTATTTTTAGGTATCACTTTGTTCTCTCCTATATAGATAGATGATTTGGGAACTCTAAATCCAACATGGTTTGCAGTAGCTCTCTGAAACTTGACAAATTAAAGGAGTTCTCTGTTTTGTCTCTATGGTTTGTTTCCTCTTCATGTATCCCTAGGCACAGACTGTGGAAAAGCACTTTCATTGAGAGGGTTTGCCAAGCTTCTAAGAAATAACGAGTTTCCGAAATACGAGCAAATATTTTTTCACCCAATCTTGATGATACTTGGTGGTAATGATCAGTACACCAATCCCACTTGGCTCACCAATTTTGTTCTTCTAGGTTGAAGCTTTCGTCTACAGTAGCAGTTTTTATATTTAGGTTTCCCTCTGTTCTCTCCTATATAGATAGATGAATTTGGAACTCTAAATCCAACATGGTTTGTAGTAGCTCTTTGAAACCTGACAAAATAAAGGACTTCTCATTTTGTCTCTATGGTTTGTTTCCTCTTCAAGTAGCCATAGGCACAGACTGTGGAAAATCACGGTCATTGAGAGGGGTTGCCAAGCTTCTAAGAAATAAAGATTTTCCTAAATACAAGCAAATATTTTTTACCCAATCTTGATGATACGTGGTGGTAATGATCAGTACATAAATCCCACTTGGCTCACCAAATTGTGTTCTTCTAGGTTGAAGGGTTCGTCTACAGTAGCAGTTTTTATATTTAGATTTTCCTCTGTTCTCTCCTATATAGATAGCTGAATTTGGAACTCTAAATCCAACATGGTTTGTACTAGCTCTTTGAAACTTTACAAAAAAAGTAGTTCTCATATTTGTCTCTATAATTTGTTTACTCTTCAAGTAGCCTTAAGAATAGACTGTGGAAAAGCACTTTCATTGAAAGGAGTTGTGAAGCTTCCAAGAAATTACGAGTTTCCGAAATACCAGCAAATACTTTTTCACCCAATCTAGATGATACGTGATGGTATTGACAAGTACACAAATCCCACTTGGCTCACCAAATATTGTTGTTCTAGGTTGAAGCGTTCGTTTACAGTAGCAGTTTTTTTTTTTGCTTTTCACTCTGTCCACTTCTATATAGATAGATGAATTTGGACTCTAAATCCAACATGGTTTGTAGTAGCTCTTTGAAAATTGGTAAAATAAAGGAGTTCCCAGTTTTCTCTCTATGGTTTGTTTCCTCTTCAAGTAGCCCTAGGCCCAGACTGTGGAAAAGCACTTTCATTGAGATGGGTTGCCAAGCTTCTAAGAAATAACGAGTTTCCGAAATACCAGCAAATATTTTTTCACCCTATCTTGATGATACTTGGCGATAATGATCAGTACACAAATCCCACTTGGCTCAATAAATTGTGTTCTTCTAGGTTGAAGAGTTCGTCTACAGAAGCAGTTTTTATATTTAGGTTTCCCTCTGTTCTCTCCTATATGGATAGATGAATTTGGAACTCTAAATCCAACATGGTTTGTAGTATCTCCTTGAAACTTGACAAAATAAAGGAGTTCTCAGTTTTGTCTCTATGGTTTGTTTCCTCCTCAAGTAGCCCTAAGCAGAGACTGTGGAAAAGCATTTTCCTTGAAATGGGTTGCCAAGCTTTCAAGAATTTAGGAGTTTCCAAAATACCAGCAAATATTTTTTCACACAGTCTTGATGAACGTGGTGGTAATGACAAGTACACAAATCCCACTTGGCTCACCAAGTTTTGTTCTTCTAGGTTGAAGCGTTCGTTTACAGTAGCATTTTTTATTTTTAGGTTTCTCCCTGTTCTCTCCTATATAGATAGATGACTTTGGAAATCTAAATCCAACATGGTTTGTAGTAGCTCTTTGAATATTGACAAAAAGTAGTTCTTAATTTGTCTCTATGATTTGTTTCCTCTTCAAGTAGTCCTAAGCAGAGACTGTGGAAAAGAACTTTCATTGAAAGGAGTTGCCAAGCTTTCGAAAAATTACGAGTTTCCGAAATACCAGCAAACATTTTTTACCCAATCTTGATGATACGTGGTGGTAATGACATGTACACAAATCCCACTTGGCTTACCAAATTTTGTTCTTCTAGGTTGAAGCGTTCGTTTACAGTAGCAGTTTTTATTTTTAGGTTTCACTTTGTTATCTCCTATATAGATAGATGAATTTGGAATGCTAAATCCAACATGGTTTGTAGTAGCTATTTGAAACTTGACAAAATAAAGTAGAGCTCAGTTTTGTCTCTATGGTTTGTTTCATCTTCTAGTAGCCCTAGGCACAGACTGTGGAAAAGCACTTTCATTGAAAGGGGTTGCCATCTTCCAAGAAAAAACGAGTTTCCGAAATACCACGAAATATTTTTTCACCCAATCTCGATGATACTTGGTGGTAATTATGAGTACACAAATCCCAGTTGGCTCACCAAATTTTGTTCTTCGAGGTGAAGCGGTCATTTACAGTAGTAGTTTTTATTTTTAGGTTTCACTCTGTTCTCTCCAATATAGATAGAAGAATTTGGAACTCTTAATCCAACATGGTTTGTAGTAGCTTTTTGAAACTTGACAAAATAAAGGAGTTCTCAGTTTTGTCCCTATGGTTTTTTTCCTCTTCAAGTAGTCCTAAGCAGAGACTGTGGAAAAGCACTTTCATTGAAAGGAGTTGCCAAGCTTCCAAGAAATTACCAGTTTCCGAAATACCAGCAAATATTTTTTCTCCCAATCTTGATGATACGTGCTGGTAATGACAAGTACACAATTCCCACTTGGCTCACCAAATTTTGTTCTTCCAGGTTGAAGCGTTCGTTTACAGTAACAGTTTTTCTTTTTAGGTTTCCCTCTGTTCTCTCCTATATAGAGAGCTGAATTTGGAACTCTAAATCCACCATGATTTGCACTAGCTCTTTGAAACTTTACAAAAAAAGTAGTTCTCAGTTTTGTCTCAATAATTTGTTTCCTCTTCAAGTAGCCCTAAGAAGAGACTGTGGAAAAGCACTTTCATTGAAAGGAGTTGTGAAGCTTCCAAGAAATTACGAGTTTCCGAAATACCAGCAAATACTTTTTCACCCAATCTTGATGATACGTGTTGGTAATGACGAGTACACAAATCCCACTTGGCTCACCAAATTTTGTTTTCTAGGTTGAAGCGTTCGTTTACAGTAGCAGTTTTTATTTTTAGGTGTCATTCTGTTCTCTCTTATATAGATCGAAAAATTTGGAACTCTAAATCCAACATGGTTTGTAGTAGCTTTTGAAACTTGACAAAATAAAGTAGTTCTCTGTATTGTCTCAATGGTTTGTTTCCTCTTCAAGTAGCCCTAGGCACAGACTGTGGAAAATCACTTTCATTGAGAGGGGTTGCCAAGCTTCCAAGAAATAACGAGTTTCCGAAATACCAGCAAATTTTTTTTACCCAATCTTGATGGTACTTGGTGGTAATGATCTGTACACAAATCCCATTGACTCACCAAATTTTGACACTTCTAGGTTGAAGCATTCGTTTACAGTAGCAGTTTATATTTTTAGGTTTCCCTCTGTTCTCTCCTATGTAGATAGATGAATTTGGAACTCTAAATAAAACATGGTTTGTAGTAGCTCTTTGAAACTTGACAAAATAAAGGAGATCTCAGTTTTGTCTCTGGTTGGTTTCCTGTTCAAGTAGCCATAGGCACAGACTGTGGAAAAGCACTTTCATTGAGAGGGGTTGCCAATTTTCTAAGAAATAACGAGTTTCCGAAATACCAGCAAATATTTTTTTACCCAATCTTGATGATACTTGGTGGTAATGATCAGTACACCAATCCCACTTGGCTCACCAAATTTTGTATTTCTAGGTTGAAGCGTTCATCTACAGTAGCAATTTTTATATTTAGGTTTCTCTATGTTCTTTTCTATATAGATAGATGAATTTGGAACTCTAAATCCATCATGGTTTGTAGTAGCTCTTTGAAACTTGACAAAATAAAGGAGTTCTGAGTATTGTCTCTATGGTTTGTTTCCTCTTCAAGTAGCCCTAGGCACAGACTGTGGAAAAGCACTTTCATTGAAGGGGGTTGCCAAGCTTCCAAGAAATAACGAGTTTCCGAAATACCAGCAAATATTTTTTCACCCAATCTTGATGATACTTGGCGATAATGATCAGTACACAAATCCCACTTGGCTCAATAAATTGTGTTCTTCTAGGTTGAAGCGTTCGTCTACAGTAGCAGTTTTTATATTTAGGTTTCCCTCTGTTCTCTCCTATATAGATAGATGAATTTGGAACTCTAAATCCAACATGGTTTGTAGTATGTCCTTGAAACTTGACAATATAAAGGGGTTCTCAGTTTTGTCTCTATGGTTTCTTTCGTCCTCAAGTAGTCCTAAGCAGAGACTGTGGAAAAGCACTTTAATTGAAATGGGTTGCCAAGCTTTCAAGAAATTAGGAGTTTCCAAAATACCAACAAATATTTTTTCACCCAGTCTTGATGAACGTGGTGCTAATGAAAAGTACACAAATCCCACTTGGCTCACCAAGTTTTGTTCTTCTAGGTTGAAGCGTTCGTTTACAGTAGCATTTTTTATTTTTAGGTTTCACCCTGTTCTCTCCTATATAGATAGATGAATTTGGAACTCTAAATCCAACATGGTTTGTAGTAGCTCTTTGAATATTGACAAAAAGTAGTTCTTTATTTTGTCTCTATGATTTGTTTCCTCTTCAAGTAGTCCTAAGCAGAGACTGTGGAAAAGAACTTTCATTGAAAGGAGTTGCCAAGCTTTCGAGAAATTACGAGTTTCCGAAAACCAGCAAATATTTTTTCACCCAATCTTGATGATACGTGGTGGTAATGACAAGTACACAAATCCCACTTGGCTTACCAAATTTTGTTCTTCTAGGTTGAAGCGTTCGTTTACAGTAGCAGTTTTTATTTTTAGGTTTCACTTCGTTATCTCCTATAGAGATAGATGAATTTGGAATGCTAAATCCAACATGGTTTGTAGTAGCTATTTGAAACTTGACAAAATAAAGGAGTTCTGAGTATTGTCTCTATGGTTTGTTTCCTCTTCAAGTAGCCCTAGGCACAGACTGTGGAAAAGCATTTTCATTGAAGGGGGTTGCAAACTTCCAAGAAATAACGAGTTTCCGAAATACCAGCAAATATTTTTTCACCCAATCTTGATGATACTTGGCGATAATGATCAGTACACAAATCCCACTTGGCTCAATAAATTGTGTTCTTCTAGGTTGAAGCGTTCGTCTACAGTAGCAGTTTTTATATTTAGGTTTCCCTCTGTTCTCTCCTATATAGATAGATGAATTTGGAACTCTAAATCCAACATGGTTTGTAGTATCTCCTTGAAACTTGAAAAAATAAAGGAGTTCTCAGTTTTGTCTCTATGGTTTCTTTCCTCCTCAAGTAGCCCTAAGCAGAGACTTTGGAAAAGCACTTTCATTGAAATGGGTTGCCAAGCTTTCAAGAAGTTAGGAGTTTCCAAAATACCAACCAATATTTTTTCACCCAGTCTTGATGAACGTGGTGGTAATGACAAGTACACACATCCCACTTGGCTCACCAAGTTTTGTTCTTCTAGGTTGAAGCGTTCGTTTACAGTAGCAGTTTTTCTTTTTAGGTTTCACTCTGTTCTCTCCTATACAGATAGATGAATTTGGAACTCTAAATCCAACATGGTTTGTAGTAGCTCTTTGAAACTTGACAAAATAATGTATTCCTCAGTTTTGTCTTATGGTATGTTTCCTCTTCAATTAGCCCTAGGCACAGACTGTGGAAAAGCACTTTCATTGAGAGGGGTTGCCAAGCTTGTAAGAAATAAAAATTTCCGAAATACCAGCAAATATTTTTCACCCAATCTTGATGATACGTGGTGGTAATGATCAGTACACAAATCCCACTTGCCTCACCAAATTTTGTTCTTCTAGGTTGAAGCGTTCGGCTATAGTGTCAGTTTTTATGTTTAGGTTTCACCCTGCTCTCTCCTATATAGATAGATGAATTTGGAACTCTAAATCCAACATGGTTTGTAGTAGCTCTTTGAAACATGACAAAATAAAGGAGTTCTCAGTTTTGTCTCTATGGTTTGTTTCCTCTTCAAGTAGTCCTAAGCAGAGACCGTGGAAAAGCACTTTCATTGAAAGGGGTTGCCAAGCTTCCAAGAAATTACGAGTTTCCGAAATACCAGCAAATATTTTTTCACCCTCTCGATGATACTTGGTGGTAATGATCGGTACACAAATCCCACTTGGCTCACAAAATTTTGTTCTTCTAGTTTGAAGCTTTCGTTTACAGTAGCAGTTTATATTTTTAGGTTTCCCTCTGTTCTCTCCTATATAGATAGATGAATTTGGAACTCTAAATCCAACATCGTTTCTAGTAGCTCTTTGAAACTTGACAATACAAAGTAGTTCTCAGTTTTGTCTCTATGGTTTGTATAGTCTTCAAGTAGCCCTAATCAGATACTGTGGAAAAGCACTTTCATTGAAAGGGGTTGCCAAGCTTCCAAGAAATTACGAGTTTCTTAAATACCAGCAAATATTTTTTAACCCAATCTTGATGATACTTGGTGGTAATGATCAGTACACAAATCAAACTTGACTCACCAAATTTTGTTCTTCGAGGTTGAAGCGTTCGTCTAGAGTACCAGTTTTTATATTTAGGTTTCACTCAATTCTCTCCTATACAGATAGATGAATTTGGAACTCTAAATCCAACATGGTTTGTCGTAGCTCTTTGAAACTTGACAAAATAAAGGAGTTCTCAGTTTTGTCTGCATGGTTTGTTTCCTCTTCAAGTAGCCCTAGGCACAGACTGTCTAAAAGCACTTTTATTGCGAGGGATTGCCAATCTTCTAAGAAATAACGAGTTTCTGAAATACCAGCAAATATTTTTTCACCCAATCTTGATGATACTTTGTGGTAATGAACAGTACACAAATCCCACTTGGCTCACCAAATTTTGTTCTTCTAGGTTGAAGCGTTCGTCTACAGTAGCAATATTTATATTTAAGTTTTCCTTTGTTCTCTCCTATATAGATAGATGAATTAGGAACTCTAAATCCATCATGGTTTGTAGTAGCTCTTTGAAACTTGACAATACAAAGTAGTTCTCAGTTTTGTCTCTATGGTTTGTATAGTCTTCAAGTAGCCCTAAGCAGAGACTGTGGAAAAGCACTTTCATTGAAAGGGATTTCGAAACTTCCAAGAATTTTCGAGTTTCTTAAATACCAGCAAATATTTTTACACCCAATCTTGATGATACGTGGTGGTAATGACAAGTACACAAATCCCATTTGGCTCACCAAATTTTGTTCTTCTAGGTTGAAGCGTCGTCTACAGTAGCAGTTTCTATATTTAGGTTTCCCTCTGTTATCTCTTATATGGATAGATGAATTTAAAACCCTAAATCCAACATGGTTTGTAGTAGCTCTTTGAAACTTGACCAAAAAAAGTAGTTTTCACTTTTATCTCTATGGTTTGTTTCCTCTTCAAGTAGCCCTAAGCAGAGACTGTGGTAAAGCACTTTCATTGAAAGGGGTTCCCAAGCTTCCAAGAAATTACGAGTTTCCGAAATACCAGCAAATATTTTTTCACCCAATCTTGATGATACTTGGTGGTAATGATCATACACAAATCCCACGTGGCTCACCAAATTGTGTTCTTCTAGGTTGAAGCGTTCGTCTACAGTAGCAGTATTTATAATTAGGTTTCCCTCTGTTCTCTCCTATATAGATAGATGAATTTGGAACTCTAAATCCAACATCGTTTGTAGTAGCTCTTTGAAACTTGACAATACAAAGTAGTTCTCAGTTTTGTCTCTATGGCTTGTATAGTCTTCAAGTAGCCCTAATCAGATACTGTGGAAAAGCACTTTCATTGAAAGGGATTTCCAAGCTTCCAAGAAATTACGATTTTCTTAAATACCAGCAAATATTTTTTCACCCAATCTTGATGATACTTGGTGGTGATGATCAGTACACAAATCAAACTTGACTCACCAAATTTTGTTCTTCTAGGTTGAAGCGTTCGTCTAGAGTAGCAGTTTTTATATTTAGGTTTCACTCTATTCTCTCCTGTAGAGATAGATGAATTTGGAACTCTAAATCCAACATGGTTTCTAGTAGCTCGTTGAAACTTGACAAAATAAAGGAGTTCTCAGTTTTGTCTCTATGGTTTGTTTCCTCTTCAAGTAGCCCTAGGCACAGACTGTTGAAAAGCACTTTAATTGAGAGGGGTTGCCAAGCTTCTAAGAAATAACGATTTTCCGAAATACCAGCAAATATATATTCACCCAATCTTGATAATACTTGGTGGTAATGATCATTACACAAATCCCACTTGGCTCAACAAATTTTGTTCTTCTAGGTGGAAGCGTTCGTCTACAATAGCAATTTTTATATTTAGGTTTCACTCTGTTCTCTCTTATATGGATAGATGAATATGGAACTCTAAATCCAACATCGTTTGTAGTACCTCTTTGAAACTTGACAAGAAAAGTAGTTCTCAGTTTTGTCTTTTGATTTGTTTCCTCTTCAAGTACCCCTAGGCACAGACTGCGGAAAAGCACTTTCAATCAGAGGGGTTGCCAATCTTCTAAGAAATAACGAGTTTCCGAAATACCAGCAAATATTTTTTCACCCAATCTTGATGATACTTGGTGGTAATGATCAGTACACAAATCCCACTTGACTCACCAAATTTTCTTCTTGTATTTTTAAGCGTTCGTCTACATTAGTGGTTTTTCTATTTAGGTTTAAATCTGTTCTCTCTAATATAGATGGAAGAATTTGGAACTCTAAATACAACATGGTTTGTAGTAGCTCTTTGAATCTTGACAAAATAACGTAGTTCTCAGTTTTGTCTCTATGATTTGTTTCGTCATCAAGTAGCCATAAGCAGAGACTATGGAAAAGCACTTTCATTGAAAGGAGTTGCCAAGCTTCCAAGAAATTATGAGTTTCGGAAATACCAGCAAATACTTTTTCACCCAATATTGATGATACGTGGGTGTAATGACAAGTACACAAATCCCACTTGGCTCACCAAATTAGTTCTTTTAGGTTGAAGCGTTCGTTCACAGTAGCAGTTTTTATTTTTAGGTATCACTTTGTTCTCTCCTATATAGATAGATGATTTGGGAACTCTAAATCCAACATGGTTTGCAGTAGCTCTCTGAAACTTGACAAATTAAAGGAGTTCTCTGTTTTGTCTCTATGGTTTGTTTCCTCTTCATGTATCCCTAGGCACAGACTGTGGAAAAGCACTTTCATTGAGAGGGTTTGCCAAGCTTCTAAGAAATAACGAGTTTCCGAAATACGAGCAAATATTTTTTCACCCAATCTTGATGATACTTGGTGGTAATGATCAGTACACCAATCCCACTTGGCTCACCAATTTTGTTCTTCTAGGTTGAAGCGTTCGTCTACAGTATCAGTTTTTATATTAGGTTTCACTCTGTTCTCTTCTATATACATAGATGAATTTGGAATTCAAAATCCAACATGTTTTGTAGTAGCTCTTTGAAACTTGACAAAATAAAGTAGTTCTCAGTATTGTCTCCATGGTTTGTTCCTCTTCCAGTAGCCCTAGGCACAGACTGTGGAATAGCACGTTCATTGAGAGGGCTTGCCAAGCTTCTAAGAAATAACGAGTTTTCGAAATACCAGCAAATATTTTTTCACCCAATCTTGATGAAACGTGGTGGTAATGATCAGTACACAAATCCCAATTGTCTCACCAAATTTTGTTCTTTTAGGTTGAAGGGTTCGTTTACAGTAGCAGTTTTTTTTTTAGGTTTCACTTTGTTCTCTCCTATATAGATAGATGAATTTGGAACTCTAAATCCAACATGGTTTGTAGTAGCTCTTTGAAACTTGACTAAATAAAGGAGTTCTCAGTTTTGTCTCTATGGTTTGTTTCCTCTTCATGTAGCCCTAGGCACAGACTGTGGAAAAGCACTTTCATTGAGAGGGGTTGCCAAGCTTCTAAGAAATAACGAGTTTCTGAAATACCAGCAAATATTTTTTAACCCAATCTTGATGATACTTGGTGGTAATGATCAGTACGCCAATCCCACTTGGCTCACCAATTTTGTTTTTCTAGGTTGAAGAGTTCGTCTACAGTATCAGTTTTTATATTAGGTTTCACTCTGTTCTCTTCTATATAGATAGGTGAATTTGGAACTCTAAATCAAACATGTTTTGTAGTAGCCCTTGGAAACTTTACAAAATAAAGTAGTTCTCAGTATTGTCTCCATGGTTTGTTTCTCTTCAAGTAGCGCTAGGCACAGACTGTGGAAAAGCACTTTCATTGAGAGGGGTTGCCAAGCTTCTAAGAAATAACGAGTTTCCGAAATACCAGCAAACGTTTTTTCAACCAATCTTGATGATACGTGGTGGTAATGATCAGTACCCAAATCCCACTTGGACCACCAAATTTTGTTCTTCTAGGTTTAAGCGTTCGCCTATAGTAGCATTTTTTATATTTAGGTTTCACTCTATTCTCTACTATATATATAGATGAATTTGGAACTCTAAATCCAACATGGATTGTAGTAGCTCTTTGAAACTTGACAAAATAAAAGAGTTCTCAGTTTTGTCTCTATGATTTGTTTCCTCTTCAAGTAGCCCTAAGCAGAGACTGTGGAAAAGCACTTTCATTGAAAGGGGTTGCCAAGCTTCCAAGAAATTACGAGTTTCCGAAATAGCAGCAAATATTTTTTCACCCAATCTTTATGATACTTGGTTGTAATGAAAAGTACACAATTCCCACTTGGCTCACCAAATTTTGTTCTTCTAGGTTGAAGCGTTCGTTTACATTAGCAGTTTTTATATTTAAGTTTCACTCTGTTCTCTCCTATATAGATAGATGAATTTGGAACTCTAAATCCAACATGGTTTGTAGTAGCTCTTTGAAACTTGACTAAATAAAGGAGTTCTCAGTATTTTCTCTATGGTTTGTTTCCTCTTCAAGTACGCCTAGGCAAACACTGTGGAAAAGCACTTTCATTGAGAGGGGTTGCCAACCTTCTAAGATATAACGAGTTTCCGAAATACCAGCAAATATTTTTTCCCCCAATCTTGATGATACTTGGTGGTAATGATCAGTACACAAATCCCACTTGACTCACCAAATTTTCTTCTTCTAGGTTTAAGCGTTCGTCTACAGTAGCGGTTTTTCTATTCAGGTTTAACTCTGTTCTCTCTAATATAGATGGAAGAATTTGGAACTCTAAATCCAACATGGTTTGTAGTAGCTCTTTGAATCTTGACAAAATAAAGGAGTTCTCAGTTTTGTCTCTTTGATTTGTTTCCTCTTCATGTAGCCCTAAGCAGAGACTGTGGAAAAGCACTTTCATTGAAAGGGTTTGCCAAGCTTCCAAGAAATTATGAGTTTCGGAAAAACCAGCAAATACTTTTTCACCCAATCTTGATGATACGTGGTGGTAATGATCGGTACACAAATCCCACTTGGCTCACCAAAATGTTCTTTTAGGTTGAAGCGTTCGTTCACAGTAGCAGTTTTTATTTTCAGGTATCACTTTGTTCTCTCCTATATAGATAGATGAATTTGGAACTCTATATCCAACATGGTTTGCAGTAGCTCTCTGATACTTGACAAATTAAAGGAGTTCTCTGTTTTGTCTCTATGGTTTGTTTCCTCTTCATGTATCCCTAGGCACAGACTGTGGAAAAGCACTTTCATTGAGAGGGGTTGCCAAGCTTCTAAGAAATAACGAGTTTCCAAAATACGAGCAAGTATTTTTTCACCCAATCTTGATGATACTTGGTGGTAATGATCAGTACACCAATCCCACTTGGCTCACCAATTTTGTTCTTCTAGGTTGAAGCGTTCGTCTACAGTATCAGTTTTATTTAGGTTTCACTCTGTTCTCTACTATATATATATAGATGAATTTGGAACTCTAAATCCAACATGGTTTGTAGTAGCTCTTTGAAACTTGACAAAATAAAGGAGTTCTCAGTTTTGTCTCTATGATTTGTTTCCTCTTCAAGTAGCCCTGAGCAGAGACTTTGGAAAAGCACTTTCATTGAAAGGGGTTGCCAAGCTTCCAAGAAATTACGAGTTTCCGAAATAGCAGCAAATATTTTTTCACCCAATCTTTATGATACTTGGTGGTAATGACAAGTACACAAATCCCACTTGGCTCACCAAATTTTGTTCTTCTAGGTTGAAGCATTCGTTTATAGTAGCAGTTTTTGTATTTAGGTTTCACTCTGTTCTCTCCTATATAGATAGATGAATTTAGAACTCTATATCCAACATGGTTTGTAGTAGCTCTTTGAAACTTGACAAAATAAAGGAGTTCTCAGTTTTGTCTCTATGGTTTGTTTCCTCTTCATGTATCCCTAGGCACAGACTGTGGAAAAGCATTTTAATGAAAGGGGTTTCCAAGCTCCCAAGAAATAACGAGTTGCCGAAATACCAGCAAATATTTTTTCAACCAATCTTGATGATACTTGGTGTTAATGATCGGTACAGAAATCCCACTTGACTCACCAAATTTTGTTATTCTAGTTTAAAGTGTTCGTTTACAGTAGCATTTTATATTTTTAGGTTTCTCTCTGTTCTCTCATATATAGATAGCTGAATTTGGTACTCTAAATTCAACATGGTTTGTAGTAGCTCTTTGAAACTTACAAAAAAAAGTAGTTCTCAGTTTTGTCTCTGTGATTTGTTTCCTCTTCAAATACCCTAAGCAGAGACTGTGGAAAAGCACTTTCATTGAATGGAGTTGCCAAGCTTCCAAGAATTACGAGTTTCCGAAATACGAGCAAATACTCTTTCACCAAAACTTGATGATACGTGGTGGTAATGATTAGTGCACAAATCCCACTTGCCCACATAATTTTCTTCTTCTAGGTATACGCGTTCGTCTATAGTAGCAGTTTTTATATTTAGGTTTCACTCTGTTCTCTCCTATATAGATAGATGAATTTGGAACTCTAAATCCAACATGGTTTGTAGTAGCTCTTTGACACTTGACAAAAAAAAGGAGTTCTCAGTTTTGTCTCTATGGTTTGTTGCCTCTTCAATTAGCCCTAGGCACAGACTGTGGAAAAGCACTTTCATTGAGAAGGGTTGCCAACCTTCTAAGAAATAACGAGTATCTGAAGTACCAGCAAATATTTTTTCACCCAATGTTGATGAAACTTGGTGGTAATGATCGGTACACAAATCCCAATTGACTCACCAAATTTAGTTCTTTTAGGTTGAAGCGTTCGTGTACAGTAGCAGTTTATATATTTAGGTTTCCCTCTGTTCTCTTCAATATACATAGATGAATGTGGAACTCTAAATCCAACATAGTTTGTAGTAGCTCTTTGAAACTTGACAAAATAAAGGAGTTCTCAGTTTTGTCTCTCTGATTTGTTTCCTCTTTTATTCGCCCAAAGCAGAGACTTTGGAAAAGCACTTTCATTGAAAGGGATTGCCACGCTTCCAAGAAATTACGAGTTTCTGAAATACCAGCAAATATTTTTTAACCCAATCTTTATGATACTTGGTGGTAATGAAAAGTACACAAATCCCACTTGGCTCACCAAATTTTGTTCTTCTAGGTTGAAGCGTTCATTTACAGTAGCAGTTTATATTTTTAGGTTTCCCTCTGTTCTCTCCTATATAGATAGATGAATTTGGAACTGTAAATCCAACATGGTTTGTAGTAGCTCTTTGAAACTTGACAAACTAAAGGAGTTCTCAGTTTTGTTTCTATGGTTTGTTTCCTCTTCAAGTAGCCCTAGGCACAGACTGTGGAAAAGCACTTTTATTGAGAGGGGATGCCAAGCTTCTAAGAAATAACGAGTTTCTGAAATACCAGCAAATATTTTTTCACGCAAACTTGATGATACTTGGTGGTAATGATCAGTACACAAATCCCACTTGGCTCACCAAATTGTGTTCTTCTAGGTTGAAGCGTTGGTTTACAGTAGCACTTTTTATGTTTAGGTTTCACCCTGTTCTCTTTTATATAGATAGATGAATTTGGAACTCTAAATCCAACATGGTTTGTAGTAGCTCTTTGAAACTTGACAAAATAAAGCAGTTCTCAGTTTTGTTTCTATGGTTTCTTTCCTCTTCAAGTAGCCATAGGCACAGACTGTGAAAAAGCACTTTCATTGAAAGGGGTTTCCAAGCTTCCAAAAATAACGAGTTTCCGAAATACCTGCAAATATTTTTTACCCAATCTTGATCATACTTGGTGGTAATGATCGGTACATAAATCCCACTTGACTCACCAAATTTTGTTCTTCTAGGTTGAAGCTTTCTTTTACAGTCGCAGTTTCTATTTTTAGGTTTCACTCTGTTCTCTCCTATATAGATAGATGAATTTGGAACTCTAAATCCAACATGGTTTGTAGTAGCTCTTTGAAACTTGACGAAATAAAGGAGTTCTCAGTTTTTTCTCTATAGTTTCTTTCCTCTTCAAGTAGCCCTAGGCACAGACTGTGGAAAAGCACTTTCATTGAGAGGGGTTGCCAAGCTTCTAAGAAATAACGAGTTTCCGATATAACCGAAAATATTTTTTCACCCAATCTTGATGATACTTGGTGGTAATGATCAGTACACAAATCCCACTTGGCTCACCAAATTTTCTTTTCTAGTTTGAAGCGTTCATCTACAGTAGCAATTTTTATATTTAGGTTTCACTCTGTTCTCTCCTATATAGATAGATGAAGTTGGAAATAAATCCAACATGGTTTGTAGTATTACTTTGAAAATTGAGAAAATAAAGGAGTTCTCAGTTTTGTCTCTATGGTTTGTTTCCTCTTCAAGTAGCACTAGGCAGAGACTGTGGGAAAGCACTTTCATTGAGAGGGGTTGCCAAGCTCTAAGAAATAACGAGTTACCGAAATACCAGCAAATATTTTTTCACCCAATATTGATGATACGTGGATGTAATGATCAGGACTCAAATCCCACTTGGCTCACCAAATTGTGTCCTTCTAGTTTGAAGCGTTCGTTTACAGTAGCAGTTTTTACATGTAGGATTCACTCTGTTTTCTCTTATATAGAAAGATGAATCTATAACTCTATATTCAACATCGTTTGTAGTAGTTCTTTGAAACTGGACAAAATCAAGTAGTTCTCAGTTTCTTCTCTATGGTTTGTTTCCTCTTCAAGTAGCCCTAGGCACAGACTGTGGAAAAGCACTTTCATTGAAAGGGGTTGCCAAGCTTCCAAGATATAACGAGTTTCCAAATTGCCAGCAAATATTTTCTCACGCATTCTTGATGATACTTGGTGGTAATGATCCATACATAAATCCCAATTGACTCACCACATTTTTTACTTCTAGTTTGAAGTGTTCGTTTGCAGTAGCAGTTTATATTTTTAGGTTTCCCTCTGTTCTCTCCTATATAGATAGCTGAATTTGGAACTCAAAATCCAACATGGTTTGTAGTAGCTCTTTGAAACTTGTCAAAATAAAGTAGTTCTCAGTTTTGTCTCTATGGTTTGTTTCCTATTCATGTAGCCCTAGGCACAGACTGTGGAAAAGCACTTTCATTGAAAGGGGTTGCCAAGCTTCCAATAAATAACGAGTTACCGAAATACCAGCAAATACTTTTTCACTCAATCTTGATGATACGTGGTGGTAATGACAGGTACACAAATCCCACTTGGCTCACCAAATTTTGTTCTTCTAGGTTGAAGCATTCGTTTACAGTAGGAATTTTTTTTTTAGGTTCCACTCTGTTCTCTCCTATATAGATAGATGAATTTGGAACTCTAAATCCAACATGGTTTGTAGTAGCTCTTTGAAACTCGACAAAATAAAGGAGTTCTCAGTTTTGTCTCTATGGTTTGTTTCCGATTCAAGTAGCCCTAGGCACAGACTGTGGAAAAGCACTTTCATTGAGGGGGTTGCCTAGCTTCCAATAAATAACGAGTTACTGAAATACCAGCATATATTTTTTCACCCAGTCCTGATGATACGTGGTGGTAATGACAAGTACACAAATCCCACTTGGCTCACCAAATTTTGTTCTTCTAGTTTGAAGTGTTCGTTTACAGTAGCAGTTTATATTTTTAGGTTTCCCGATGTTCTCTCCTGTATAGATAGATGAATTTGGAACTCTAAATCGAACATGGTTTGTAGTAGCTCTTTGAAACATGACAAAAAAGCAGTTCTCAGTTTTGTCTCTATGGTTTGTTTAATCTTCAAGCATCCCTAAGCAGAGACTGTGGAAAAGCACTTACATTGAAAGGGGTTGCCAAGCATCTAAAAAATTACGAGTTTCCGAAATACAGGCAAATGTTTTTTTACCCAATCTGGATGATACGTGGTGGTAATGACAAGTACACATATCCCACTTGGCTCACCAAATTGTGTTCTTCTAGGTTGAAGCGTTCGTCTACAGTAGCAGTTTTTATATGTGGGTTTCACTCTGTTCTCTCTTATATAGATAGATAAATTTGGAACTCTAAATCCAACATGGTTTGTAGTAGCTCTTTGGAACATGACAAAATAAAGTAGTTCTCAGTTTTGTCTCTAGGGTTTGTTTCCTCTTCAAGTAGCCCTAGGCACAGACTGTGGAAAAGCAATTTCATTGAGAGGGGTTGCCAAGCTTCTAAGAAATAATGAGTTTTCGAAATACCAGGAAATATTTTTCACCCAATCTTGATGATATGTGGTGATAATGATTAGTACACAAATCCCACTTGGCTCACCAAATTGTGTTCCTCTAGGTTTAAGCGTTCGTTTACAGTAGCAGTTTTTTTATGTAGGTTTCACTATGTTCTCTCTTTTATATATAGATAAATTTGGAACTCTAAATCCAACATGGTTTGTACTAGCTCTTTGAAACCTGACAAAATAAAGTAGTTCTCAGTTTTGTCTGTATTGTTTGTTTCCTCTTCAAGTAACCCGAGGCACAGACTTTGGAAAAGCTCTTTCATTGAAAGGTTTTGCCAAGCTTCCAAGAAATAACAAGTTTCCGAAATACCAGCAAATACTTTTTCACCCAATCATGATGATACGTGGTGGTAATGACAAGTACACAAATCCCACTTGGCTCAACAAATTCTGTTCTTCTAGGTTGAAGCGGTCGTTTACAGTAGCAGTTTTTATTTTTACGTTTCACTTTGTTCTCTCCTATGTAGATAGATGAATTTGGAACTGTAATTCCAACATGGTTTGTAGAAGCTCTTTGAAACTTGACAAAAAAAGTAGTTCTCAGTTTTGTCTCTATGGTGTGTTTCCTCTTCACGTAGCCCTATGTAGAGACTGTGGAAAAGCACTTTCATTGAAAGGGGTTGCCAAGCTTCCAAGAAATTACGAGTTTTCGAAATACCAGGAAATATTTTTTGACCCAATCTTGATGATACGTGGAGGTAATGACAAGTACACAAATACCACATTACTAACCAAATTTTGTTCTTCTAGGTTGAAGCGTTCGTTTACAGTAGCAGTTTCTATTTTTTGGTTTCACTCTGTTCTACCCTATATAGATAGATGACATTGCAACTCTAAATCCAACATGGTTTGTAGTAGCTCTTTGAAACTTGACAAAAAAAGTAGTTCTCAGTTTTGTCTCTATGGTTTGTTTCCTCTTCAAGTAGCCCTAAGCAGAGACTGTGGAAAAGCACGTACATTGAAATGGGTTGCCAAACATCTAAGAAATTACGAGTTTCCGAAATACAGGCAAATATTTTTTCACCCAACCTGGATGATACGTGGGGGTAATGACAAGTACACAAATCCCACTTGGCTCAACATATCGTGTTCTTCTACGTTGAAGGGTTCCTCTACAGTAGCAGTTTTTATATGTGGGTTTCACTCTGTTCTCTCCTATATTGATAGATGAAATTCGAACTCTAAATTCAACATGGTTTTCAGTAGTTCTTTGAAACTTGACAAAATAAAGTAGTTCTCAGTTTTTTCTCTATGGTTTGTTTCCTCTTCAAGTAGCCCTAGGCACAGACTGTGAAAAATCACTTTCATAGAAAGGGGTTGCCAAGCTTCCAAGAAATAACGAGTTTAAACATTGCCAGCAAATATTTATTCACCCAATCTTGATGATACTTGCTGGTAATGATCGGTACACAATCCCATTGACTCACCAAATTTTTGTTCTTCTAGTTTGAAGTGTTCGAATATGTAGCAGTTTATATTTCTAGGTTTCCCTCTGTTCTCTCCTATATAGATAGTTGAATTTGGAACTCTAAATCCAACATGGTTTGTAGTAGCTCTTTGAAACTTGACAAAAAAAAGTAGCTCTCAGTTTTGTCTCTATGATTTGTTTCCTCTTCAAGTAGCCCTAAGCAGAGACTGTGGAAAAACACTTTCATTGAAAGGAGTTGAAAAGCTTCCAAGACATTGCGAGTTTCTGAAATACCAGCAAATACATGTTCACCCAATCTTGATGATACGTGGTGGTAATGACAAGCACACAAATCCCACTTGGCTCAATATATTTTGTTCCTCTAGGTTGAAGCGTTCGTTTACAGTAGCATTTTTTATTTTTAGGTTTCACTTTGTTCTCTCCTATATAGATAGAAGAATTTGGAACTTTAAATCCAACATGGTTTGTAGTAGCTTTTTGAAACTTCACAAAGTAAAGGAGTTCTAAGATTTTGTCTCTATGGTTTGTTTCCTCTTCAAGTAGCCCTAGGCACAGACTTTGGAAAACCACTTTCATTGAGAGAGGTTGCCAAGCTTCTAAGAAATAACGAGTTACCGAAATACAAGCAAATATTTTTTCACCCAATCTTGATGATACTTGGTGGTAATGATCAGTACACAAATCCCACTTGGCACCAAATTTTGTTCTTCTAGGTTGAATGGTCCGTCTACAGTAGCAGTTTTTATATGTGGGTTTCACTCTGTTCTCTGCTATATAAATAGATGAATTTGGAACTCTAAATCCAACATGGTTTGTAGTAGCTCTTTGAAACTTGACAAAAAAAGTAGTTCTCAGTTTTGTCTCTATGGTTTGTTACTCTTCAAGTAGCCCTAAGCAGAGGCTGTGGAAAAGCACTTTCATTGAAAGGGGTTGCCAAGCTTCCAAGAAATTACGAGGTTTCCGAAATACCAGCAAATATTTTTTCACCCAATCTTGATGATACTTGCTGGTAATGATCGGTACACAATCCATTGACTCACCAAATTTTGTTCTTCTAGTTTGAAGTGTTCGAATATGTAGCAGTTTATATTTCTAGGTTTCCCTCTGTTCTCTCCTATATAGATAGTTGAATTTGGAACTCTAAATCCAACATGGTTTGTAGTAGCTCTTTGAAACTTGACAAAAAAAAGTAGCTCTCAGTTTTGTCTCTATGATTTGTTTCCTCTTCAAGTAGCCCTAAGCAGAGACTGTGGAAAACACTTTCATTGAAAGGAGTTGAAAAGCTTCCAAGACATTGCGAGTTTCTGAAATACCAGCAAATACATGTTCACC
>NW_027511510.1:0-24415 GCF_048772815.1 Callospermophilus lateralis
ACTGGCGAAGAACACTTTCGTTTGAAAGGGGTTGCCAAGCTTCCAAAAAACTACTCGTTTGCTGAAATCTCAGCAAACATTTTTTCACCAAAACTTGATGATACTTGGTGGTAATGATCAGTTCACTAAGCCCACTTGGCTGCCCAATTTTTACTCTTCTAGGTTCAAGCGTTCGTTTCCAGTAACACTTTGAAATTTTAGGTTTCACTCTGTTTTCTGCTATATAGATAGATGTCTTTGAAACTCTAAATCAAACACGGTTTGTGCTAGCTCCTTGAAACTTGTCAAAATGAAGTAGTTGTTAGTTCTATCTCTATGGTTTTTTTCCTCTTGAAGTACCCCATGCAGAGACTGGCGAAAAACACTTTCGTTTGAAAGGGGTTGCCAAGCTTCCGAAAAACTACTAGTTTGCTGAAATCTCAGCAAACATTTTTTCACCAAATCTTGATGATACTTGGTGGTAATGATCAGTTCACTAATCCCACTTGGCTTCCCAACTTTCTCTCTTCTAGGTTCAAGCGTTCGTTTCCAGTAACAGTTTGAATTTTTAGGTTTCACTCTGTTTTCTGCTATATAGATAGATGTGTTTGAAACTCTAAATCAAACACGGTTTGTGCTAGCTCCGTGAAACTTGACAAAATGAAGTAGTTCTAAGTTCTATTTCTATGGTTTGTTTCCTCTTGAAGTACCCCATGCAGAGACTGAAGAAGAACACTTTCGTTTGAAAGGGGTTGCCAAGCTTCCAAAAAACTACTCGTTTGCTGAAATCTCAGCAAACATTTTTTCACCAAATCTTGATGATACTTCGTGTTAATGATCAGTTCACTAAGCCCACTTGGCTGCCCAATTTTCACTCTTCTAGGTTCAAGCGTTCGTTTCCAGTAACAGTTTGAATTTTTAGGTTTCACTCTGTTTTCTGCTATATAGATAGATGTCTTTGAAACTCTAAATCAAACACGGTTTGTGCTAGCTCCTTGAAACTTGACCAAATGAAGTAGTTCTAAGTTCTATCTCTATGGTTTGTTTCCTCTTGAAGTACCCCATGCAGAAACTGGCGAAAAACACTTTCGTTTGAAAGGGGTTGCCATGCTTCCAAAAAACTACTAGTTTGCTGAAATCTCAGCAAACATTTTTTCACCAAATCTTGATGATACTTGGTGGTAATGATCAGTTCACTAATCCCACTTGGCTGCCCAACTTTCACTCTTCTAGGTTCAAGCGTTCGTTTCCAGTAACACTTTTAATTTTTAGGTTTCACTCTGTTTTCTGCTATATAGATAGATGTGTTTGAAACTCTAAATCAAACACGGTTTCTGCTAGCTCCGTGAAACTTGACAAAATGAAGTAGTTCTAAGTTCTATCTCTATGGTTTGTTTCCTCTTGAAGTACCCCATGCGGAGACTGGCGAAGAACACTTTCGTTTGAAAGGGGTTGCCAAGCTTCCAAAAAACTACTCGTTTGCTGAAATCTCAGCAAACATTTTTTCACCAAATCTTGATGATATTTGGAGGTAATGATCAGTTCACTAAGCCCACTTGGCTGCCCAAATTTTATTCTTCTAGGTTGAAGCTTTCGTTTCCAGTGACTGTTTGAATTTTTAGGTTTCACTCTGTTTTCTCCAACATAGATAGCTGTGTTTGGAATTCTAAATCAAACACGGTTTGTGTTAGCTCCTTGAAACTTGACCAAATGAAGTAATTCTAAGTTCTATCTCTATGGTTTGTTTCCTCTTGAAGTACCCCATGCAGAGACTGGCGAAAAATACTTTCGTTTGAAAGGGGTTGCCAAGCTTCCAAAAAACTACTAGTTTGCTGAAATCTCAGCAAACATTTTTTCACCAAAACTTGATGATACTTGGTGGTAATGATCAGTTCACTAAGCCCACTTGACTGCCCAATTTTTACTCTTCTAGGTTCAAGCGTTCGTTTCCAGTAACACTTTGAAATTTTAGGTTTCACTCTGTTTTCTGCTATATAGATAGATGTGTTTGAAACTCTAAATCAAACACGGTTTGTGCTAGCTCCTTGAAACTTGACCAAATGAAGTAGTTGTTAGTTCTATCTCTATGGTTTTTTTCCTCTTGAAGTACCCCATGCAGAGACTGGCGAAAAACACTTTCGTTTGAAAGGGGTTGCCAAGCTTCCAAAAAACTACTAGTTTGCTGAAATCTCAGCAAACATTTTTTCACCAAATCTTGATGATACTTGGTGGTAATGATCAGTTCACTAATCCCACTTGGCTGCCCAAATTTTATTCTTCTAGGTTGAAGCTTTCGTTTCCAGTGACTGTTTGAATTTTTAGGTTTCACTCTGTTTTCTCCAAAATAGATAGCTGTGTTTGGAATTCTAAATCAAACACGGTTTGTGCTAGCTCCTTGAAACTTGACCAAATGAAGTAGTTCTAAGTTCTATCTCTATGGTTTGTTTCCTCTTGAAGTACCCCATGCAGATACTGGCGAAAAACACTTTCGTTTGAAAGGGGTTGCCAAGCTTCCAAAAAACTACTAGTTTGCTGAAATCTCAGCAAACATTTTTTCACCAAATCTTGATGATACTTGGTGGTAATGATCAGTTCACTAATCCCACTTGGCTGCCCGACTTTCACTCTTCTAGGTTCAAGCGTTCGTTTCCAGTAACAGTTTGAATTTTTAGGTTTCACTCTGTTTTCTGCTATATAGATAGATGTGTTTGAAACTCTAAATCAAACACGGTTTGTGCTAGCTCCGTGAAACTTGACAAAATGAAGTAGTTCTAAGTTCTATCTCTATGGTTTGTTTCCTCTTGAAGTACCCCATGCAGAGACTGGCGAAGAACACTTTCGTTTGAAAGGGGTTGCCAAGCTTCCAAAAAACTACTCGTTTGCTGAAATCTCAGCAAACATTTTTTCACCAAAACTTGATGATACTTGGTGGTAATGATCAGTTCACTAAGCCCACTTGGCTGCCCAATTTTTACTCTTCTAGGTTCAAGCGTTCGTTTCCAGTAACACTTTGAAATTTTAGGTTTCACTCTGTTTTCTGCTATATAGATAGATGTCTTTGAAACTCTAAATCAAACACGGTTTGTGCTAGCTCCTTGAAACTTGTCAAAATGAAGTAGTTGTTAGTTCTATCTCTATGGTTTTTTTCCTCTTGAAGTACCCCATGCAGAGACTGGCGAAAAACACTTTCGTTTGAAAGGGGTTGCCAAGCTTCCGAAAAACTACTAGTTTGCTGAAATCTCAGCAAACATTTTTTCACCAAATCTTGATGATACTTGGTGGTAATGATCAGTTCACTAATCCCACTTGGCTTCCCAACTTTCTCTCTTCTAGGTTCAAGCGTTCGTTTCCAGTAACAGTTTGAATTTTTAGGTTTCACTCTGTTTTCTGCTAAATAGATAGATGTGTTTGAAACTCTAAATCAAACACGGTTTGTGCTAGCTCCGTGAAACTTGACAAAATGAAGTAGTTCTAACTTCTATTTCTATGGTTTGTTTCCTCTTGAAGTACCCCATGCAGAGACTGGCGAAGAACACTTTCGTTTGAAAGGGGTTGCCAAGCTTCCAAAAAACTACTCGTTTGCTGAAATCTCAGCAAACATTTTTTCACCAAATCTTGATGATACTTGGTGGTAATGATCAGTTCACTAAGCCCACTTGGCTGCCCAATTTTCACTCTTCTAGGTTCAAGCGTTCGTTTCCAGTAACAGTTTGAATTTTTAGGTTTCACTCTGTTTTCTGCTATATAGATAGATGTCTTTGAAACTCTAAATCAAACACGGTTTGTGCTAGCTCCTTGAAACTTGACAAAATGAAGTAGTTCTAAGTTCTATCTCTATGGTTTGTTTCCTCTTGAAGTACCCCATGCAGAAACTGGCGAAAAACACTTTTGTTTGAAAGGGGTTGCCAAGCTTTCAAAAAACTACTCGTTTGCTGAAATCTCAGCAAACATTTTTTCACCAAATCTTGATGATATTTGGTGGTAATGATCAGTTCACTAAGCCCACTTGGCTGCCCAAATTTTATTCTTCTAGGTTGAAGATTTCGTTTCCAGTGACTGTTTGAATTTTTAGGTTTCACTCTGTTTTCTCCAACATAGATAGCTGTGTGTGGAATTCTAAATCAAACACGGTTTGTGTTAGCTCCTTGAAACTTGACCAAATGAAGTAGTTCTAAGTTCTATCTCTATGGTTTGTTTCCTCTTGAAGTACCCCATGCAGAGACTGGCGAAAAACACTTTCGTTTGAAAGGGTTGCCAAGCTTCCAAAAAACTACTAGTTTGCTGAAATCTCAGCAAACATTTTTTCACCAAAACTTGATGATACTTGGTGGTAATGATCAGTTCACTAAGCCCACTTGGCTGCCCAATTTTTACTCTTCTAGGTTCAAGCGTTCGTTTCCAGTAACACTTTGAAATTTTAGGTTTCACTCTGTTTTCTGCTATATAGATAGATGTCTTTGAAACTCTAAATCAAACACGGTTTGTGCTAGCTCCATGAAACTTGACAAAATGAAGTAGTTGTTAGTTCTATCTCTATGGTTTTTTTCCTCTTGAAGTACCCCATGCAGAGACTGGCGAAAAACACTTTCGTTTGAAAGGGGTTGCCAAGCTTCCAAAAAACTACTAGTTTGCTGAAATCTCAGCAAACATTTTTTCACCAAATCTTGATGATACTTGGTGGTAATGATCAGTTCACTAATCCCACTTGGCTGCCCAAATTTTATTCTTCTAGGTTGAAGCTTTCGTTTCCAGTGACTGTTTGAATATTTAGGTTTCACTCTGTTTTCTCCAACATAGATAGCTGTGTTTGGAATTCTAAATCAAACACGGTTTGTGCTAGCTCCTTGAAACTTCACCAAATGAAGTAGTTCTAAGTTCTATCTCTATGGTTTGTTTCCTCTTGAAGTACCCCATGCAGAGACTGGCGAAAAACACTTTCGTTTGAAAGGGGTTGCCAAGCTTCCAAAAAACTACTAGTTTGCTGAAATCTCAGCAAACATTTTTTCACCAAATCTTGATGATACTTGGTGGTAATGATCAGTTCACTAAGCCCACTTGGCTGCCCGACTTTCACTCTTCTAGGTTCAAGCGTTCGTTTCCAGTAACAGTTTGAATTTTTAGGTTTCACTCTGTTTTCTGCTATATAGATAGATGTGTTTGAAACTCTAAATCAAACACGGTTTGTGCTAGCTCCGTGAAACTTGACAAAATGAAGTAGTTCTAAGTTCTATCTCTATGGTTTGTTTCCTCTTGAAGTACCCCATGCAGAGACTGGCGAAGAACACTTTCGTTTGAAAGGGGTTGCCAAGCATCCAAAAAACTACTAGTTTGCTGAAATCTCAGCAAACATTTTTTCAACAAATCTTGATGATACTTGGTGGTAATGATCAGTTCACTAATCCCACTTGGCTTCCCAACTTTCACTCTTCTAGGTTCAAGCGTTCGTTTCCAGTAACAGTTTGAATTTTTAGGTTTCACTCTGTTTTCTGCTATATAGATAGATGTGTTTGAAACTCTAAATCAAACACGTTTTGTGCTAGCTCCGTGAAACTTGACAAAATGAAGTAGTTCTAATTTCTATCTCTATGGTTTGTTTCCTCTTGAAGTACCCCATGCAGAGACTGGCGAAGAACACTTTCGTTTGAAAGGGGTTGCCAAGCTTCCAAAAAACTACTCGTTTGCTGAAATCTCAGCAAACATTTTTTCACCAAATCTTGATGATACTTGGTGGTAATGATCAGTTCACTAAGCCCACTTGGCTGCCCAATTTTCACTCTTCTAGGTTCAAGCGTTCGTTTCCAGTCACACTTTGAATTTTTAGGTTTCACTCTGTTTTCTGCTATATAGATAGATGTGTTTGAAACTCTAAATCAAACACGGTTTGTGCTAGCTCCTTGAAACTTGACAAAATGAAGTAGTTCTAAGTTCTATCTCTATGGTTTGTTTCCTCTTGAAGTACCCCATGCAGAAACTGGCGAAAAACACTTTCGCTTGAAAGGGGTTGCCATGCTTCCAAAAAACTACTAGTTTCCTGAAATCTCAGCAAACATTTTTTCACCAAATCTTGATGATACTTGGTGGTAATGATCAGTTCACTAATCCCACTTGGATGCCCAACTTTCACTCTTCTAGGTTCAAGCGTTCGTTTCCAGTAACAGTTTGAATTTTTAGGTTTCACTCTGTTTTCTGCTATATACATAGATGTGTTTGAAACTCTAAATCAAACACGGTTTGTGCTAGCTCCGTGAAACTTGACAAAATGAAGTAGTTCTAAGTTCTATCTCTATGGTTTGTTTCCTCTTGAAGTACCCCATGCAGAGACTGGCGAAAAACACTTTCGTTTGAAAGGGGTTGCCAAGCTTCCAAAAAACTACTAGTTTGCTGAAATCTCAGCAAACATTTTTTCACCAAAACTGATGATACTTGGTGGTAATGATCAGTTCACTAAGCCCACTTGGCTGCCCAATTTTTACTCTTCTAGGTTCAAGCGTTTCCAGTAACACTTTGAAATTTTAGGTTTGGTTTCACTCTGTTTTCTGCTATATAGATAGATGTCTTTGAAACTCTAAATCAAACACGGTTTGTGCTAGCTCCTTGAAACTTGACAAAATGAAGTAGTTGTTAGTTCTATCTCTATGGTTTTTTCCTCTTGAAGTACCCCATGCAGAGACTGGCGAAAAACACTTTCGTTTGAAAGGGGTTGCCAAGCTTCCAAAAAACTACTAGTTTGCTGAAATCTCAGCAAACATTTTTTCACCAAATCTTGATGATACTTGGTGGTAATGATAAGTTCACTAATCCCACTTGGCTGTCCAAATTTTATTCTTCTAGGTTGAAGCTTTCGTTTCCAGTGACTGTTTGAATTTTTAGGTTTCATTCTGTTTTCTCCAACATAGATAGCTGTGTTTGGAATTCTAAATCAAACACGGTTTGTTCTAGCTCCTTGAAACTTGACCAAATGAAGTAGTTCTAAGTTCTATCTCTATGGTTTGTTTCCTCTTGAAGTTCCCCATGCAGAGACTGGCGAAAAAACACTTTCGTTTGAAAGGGGTTGCCAAGCTTCGAAAAAACTACTAGTTTTCTGAAATCTCAGCAAACATTTTTTCACCAAATCTTGATGATACTTGGTGGTAATGATCAGTTCACTAATCCACTTGGCTGTCCAAATTTTATTCTTCTAGGTTGAAGCTTTCGTTTCCAGTGACTGTTTGAATTTTAGGTTTCATTCTGTTTTCTTCAACATAGATAGCTGTGTTTGGAATTCTAAATCAAACACGGTTTGTGCTAGCTCCTTGAAACTTGACCAAATGAAGTAGTTCTAAGTTGTATCTCTATGGTTTGTTTCCTCTTGAAGTACCCCATGCAGAGACTGGCGAAAAACACTTTCGTTTGAAAGGGGTTGCCAAGCTTCCAAAAAACTACTAGTTTTCTGAAATCTCAGCAAACATTTTTTCACCAAATCTTGATGATACTTGGTGGTAATGATCAGTTCACTAATCCCACTTGGCTGCCCAACTTTCACTCTTCTGGGTTCAAGCGGTCGTTTCCAGTAACAGTTTGAATTTTTAGGTTTCACTCTGTTTTCTGCTATATAGATAGATGTGTTTGAAACTCTAAATCAAACACGGTTTGTGCTAGCTCCTTGAAACTTGACCAAATGAAGTAGTTCTAAGTTCTATCTCTATGGTTTGTTTCCTCTTGAAGTACCCCATGCAGAGACTGGCGAAAAACACTTTCGTTTGAAAGGGGTTGCCAAGCTTCCAAAAAACTACTAGTTTGCTGAAATCTCAGCAAACATTTTTTCACCAAAACTTGATGATACTTGGTGGTAATGATCAGTTCACTAAGCCCACTTGGCTGCCCAATTTTTACTCTTCTAGGTTCAAGCGTTCGTTTCCAGTAACACTTTGAAATTTTAGGTTTCACTCTGTTTTCTGCTATATAGATAGATGTCTTTGAAACTCTAAATCAAACACGGTTTGTGCTAGCTCCATGAAACTTGACCAAATGAAGTAGTTCTAAGTTCTATCTCTATGGTTTTTTTCCTCTTGAAGTACCCCATGCAGAGACTGTCGAAAAACACTTTCGTTTGAAAGGGGTTGCCAAGCTTCCAAAAAACTACTAGTTTGCTGAAATCTCAGCAAACATTTTTTCACCAAATCTTGATGATACTTGGTGGTAATGATCAGTTCACTAATCCCACTTGGCTGTCCAAATTTTATTCTTCTAGGTTGAAGCTTTCGTTTCCAGTGACTGTTTGAATTTTTAGGTTTCATTCTGTTTTCTCCAACATAGATAGCTGTGTTTGGAATTCTAAATCAAACACGGTTTGTGCTAGCTCCTTGAAACTTGACCAAATGAAGTAGTTCTAAGTTCTATCTCTATGGTTTGTTTCCTCTTGAAGTACCCCATGCAGAGACTGGCGAAAAACACTTTCGTTTGAAAGGGGTTGCCAAGCTTCCAAAAAACTACTAGTTTTCTGAAATCTCAGCAAACATTTTTTCACCAAATCTTGATGATACTTGGTGGTAATGATCAGTTCACTAATCCCACTTGGCTGCCCAACTTTCACTCTTCTAGGTTCAAGCGTTCGTTTCCAGTAACAGTTTGAATTTTTAGGTTTCACTCTGTTTTCTGCTATATAGATAGATGTGTTTGAAACTCTAAATCAAACACGGTTTGTGCTAGCTCCGTGAAACTTGACAAAATGAAGTAGTTCTAAGTTCTATCTCTATGGTTTGTTTCCTCTTGAAGTACCCCATGCGGAGACTGGCGAAGAACACTTTCGTTTGAAAGGGGTTGCCAAGCTTCCAAAAAACTACTCGTTTGCTGAAATCTCAGCAAATATTTTTTCACCAAATCTTGATGATACTTGGTGGTAATGATCAGTTCACTAAGCCCACTTGGCTGCCCAATTTTCACTCTTCTAGGTTCAGGCGTTCGTTTCCAGTAACACTTTGAATTTTTAGGTTTCACTCTGTTTTCTGCTATATAGATAGATGTGTTTGAAACTCTAAATCAAACACGGTTTTTACTAGCTCCGTGAAACTTCACAAAATGAAGTAGGTCTAAGTTCTATCTCTATGGTTTGTTTCCTCTTGAAGTACCCCATGCAGAGACTGGCGAAGAACACTTTCGTTTGAAAGGGGTTGCCAAGCTTCCAAAAAACCACTCGTTTGCTGAAATCTCAGCAAACATTTTTTCAAAAAATCTTGATGATACTTGGTGGTAATGATCAGTTCACTAATCCCACTGGCTGTCCAAATTTTATTCTTCTAGGTTGAAGCTTTCGTTTCCAGTGACTGTTTGAATTTTTAGGTTTCATTCTGTTCTCTCCAACATAGATAGCTGTGTTTGGAATTCTAAATCAAACACGGTTTGTGCTAGCTCCTTGAAACTTGACCAAATGAAGTAGTTCTAAGTTCTATCTCTATGGTTTGTTTCCTCTTGAAGTACCCCATGCAGAGACTGGCGAAAAACACTTTCGTTTGAAAGGGGTTGCCAAGCTTCCAAAAAACTACTAGTTTTCTGAAATCTCAGCAAACATTTTTTCACCAAATCTTGATGATAATTATTGGTAATGATAAGTTCACTAATCCCACTTGGCTGCCCAACTTTCACTCTTCTGGGTTCAAGCGTTCGTTTCCAGTAACAGTTTGAATTTTTAGGTTTCACTCTGTTTTCTGCTATATAGATAGATGTGTTTGAAACTCTAAATCAAACACAATTTGTGCTAGCTCTGTGAAACTTGACAAAATGAAGTAGTTCCAAGTTCTATCTCTATGGTTTGTTTCCTCTTGAAGTACCAAATGCAGAGACTGGCGAAGAACACTTTCGTTTGAAAGGGGTTGCCAAGCTTCCAAAAAACTACTAGTTTGCTGAAATCTCAGCAAACATTTTTTCACCAAAACTTGATGATACTTGGTGGTAATGATCAGTTCACTAAGCCCACTTGGCTGCCCAATTTTTACTCTTCTAGGTTCAAGCGTTCGTTTCCAGTAACACTTTCAAATTTTAGGTTTCACTCTGTTTTCTGCTATATAGATAGATGTCTTTGAAACTCTAAATCAAACACGGATTGTGCTAGCTCCATGAAACTTGACAAAATGAAGTAGTTGTTAGTTCTATCTCTATGGTTTTTTTCCTCTTGAAGTACCCCATGCAGAGACTGGCGAAAAACACTTTCGTTTAAAAGGGGTTTCCAAGCTTCCAAAAAACTACTAGTTTGCTGAAATCTCAGCAAACATTTTTTCACCAAATCTTGATGATACTTGGTGGTAATGATCAGTTCACTAATCCCACTTGGCTGCCCAAATTTTATTCTTCTAGGTTGAAGCTTTCGTTTCCAGTGACTGTTTGAATTTTTAGGTTTCACTCTGTTTTCTCCAACATAGATAGCTGTGTTTGGAATTCTAAATCAAACACGGTTTGTGCTATCTCCTTGAAACTTGACCAAATGAAGTAGTTCTAAGTTCTATCTCTATGGTTTGTTTTTTCTTGAAGTACCCCATGCAGAGACTGGTGAAAAACACTTTCGTTTGAAAGGGGTTGCCAAGCTTCCAAAAAACTACTAGTTTTCTGAAATCTCAGCAAACATTTTTTCACCAAATCTTGATGATACTTGGTGGTAATGATCAGTTCACTAATCCCACTTGGCTGCCCAACTTTCACTCTTCTAGGTTCAAGCGTTCGTTTCCAGTAACAGTTTGAATTTTTAGGTTTCACTCTGTTTTCTGCTACATAGATAGATGTGTTTGAAACTCTAAATCAAACACGGTTTGTGCTAGCTCCGTGAAACTTGACAAAATGAAGTAGTTCTAAGTTCTATCTCTATGGTTTGTTTCCTCTTGAAGTACCCCATGCAGAGACTGGCGAAGAACACATTCGTTTGAAAGGGGTTGCCAAGCTTCCAAAAAACTACTCGTTTGCTGAAATCTCAGCAAACATTTTTTCACCAAATCTTGATGATACTTGGTGGTAATGATCAGTTCACTAAGCCCACTTGGCTGCCCAAATTTTATTCTTCTAGGTTGAAGCTTTCGTTTCCAGTGACTGTTTGAATTTTTCGGTTTCACTCTGTTTTCTCCAACATAGATAGCTGTGTTTGGAATTCTAAATCAAACACGGTTTGTGCTAGCTCCTTGAAACTTGACCAAATGAAGTAGTTCTAAGTTCTATCTCTATGGTTTGTTTCCTCTTGAAGTACCCCATGCAGAGACTGGCGAAAAACACTTTCGTTTGAAAGGGGTTGCCAAGCTTCCAAAAAACTACTAGTTTGCTGAAATCTCAGCAAATATTTTTTTACCAAAACTTGATGATACTTGGTGGTAATGATCAGTTCACTAAGCCCACTTGGCTGCCCAATTTTTACTCTTCTAGGTTCAAGCGTTCGTTTCCAGTAACACTGTGAAATTTTAGGTTTCACTCTGTTTTCTGCTATATAGATAGATGTCTTTGAAACTCTAAATCAAACACGGTTTGTGCTAGCTCCTTGAAACTTGACAAAATGAAGTAGTTGTTAGTTCTATCTCTATGGTTTTTTTCCTCTTGAAGTACCCCATGCAGAGACTGTCGAAAAACACTTTCGTTTGAAAGGGGTTGCCAAGCTTCCAAAAAACTACTAGTTTGCTGAAATCTCAGCAAACATTTTTTCACCAAATCTTGATGATACTTGGTGGTAATGATCAGTTCACTAATCCCACTTGGCTGTCCAAATTTTATTCTTCTAGGTTGAAGCTTTCGTTTCCAGTGACTGTTTGAATTTTTAGGTTTCATTCTGTTTTCTCCAACATAGATAGCTGTGTTTGGAATTCTAAATCAAACACGGTTTGTGCTAGCTCCTTGAAACTTGACCAAATGAAGTAGTTCTAAGTTCTGTCTCTATGGTTTGTTTCCTCTTGAAGTACCCCATGCAGAGACTGGCGAAAAACACTTTCGTTTGAAAGGGGTTGCCAAGCTTCCAAAAAACTACTAGTTTTCTGAAATCTCAGCAAATATTTTTTCACCAAATCTTGATGATACTTGGTGGTAATGATCAGTTCACTAATCCCACTTGGCTGCCCAACTTTCACTCTTCTAGGTTCAAGCGTTCGTTTCCAGTAACAGTTTGAATTTTTAGGTTTCACTCTGTTTTCTGCTATATAGATAGATGTGTTTGAAACTCTAAATCAAACACGGTTTGTGCTAGCTCCATGAAACTTGACAAAATGAAGTAGTTCTAAGTTCTATCTCTATGGTTTGTTTCCTCTTGAAGTACCCCATGCGGAGACTGGCGAAGAACACTTTCGTTTGAAAGGGGTTGCCAAGCTTCCAAAAAACTACTTGTTTGCTGAAATCTCAGCAAACATTTTTTCACCAAATCTTGATGATACTTGGTGGTAATGATCAGTTCACTAAGCCCACTTGGCTGCCCAATTTTCACTCTTCTAGGTTCAAGCGTTCGTTTCCAGTAACACTTTGAATTTTTAGGTTTCACTCTGTTTTCTGCTATATAGATAGATGTGTTTGAAACTCTAAATCAAACACGGTTTGTGCTAGCTCCGTGAAACTTGACAAAATGAAGTAGTTCTAAGTTCTATCTCTATGGTTTGTTTCCTCTTGAAGTACCCCATGCAGAGACTGGCGAAGAAATCTTTCGTTTGAAAGGGGTTGCCAAGCTTCCAAAAAACTACTCGTTTGCTGAAATCTCAGCAAACATTTTTTCACCAAATCTTGATGATACTTGGTGGTAATGATCAGTTCACTAAGCCCACTTGGCTGCCCAATTTTCACTCTTCTAGGTTCAAGCGTTCGTTTCCAGTAACACTTTGAATTTTTAGGTTTCACTCTGTTTTCTGCTATATAGATAGATGTGTTTGAAACACTAAATCAAACACGGTTTGTGCTAGCTCCGTGAAACTTGACAAAATGAAGTAGTTCTAAGTTCTATCTCTATGGTTTGTATCCTCTTGAAGTACCCCATGCAGAAACTGGTGAAAAACACTTTCGTTTGAATGGGGTTGCCATGCTTCCAAAAAACTACTAGTTTGCTGAAATCTCAGCAAACATTTTTTCACCAAATCTTGATGATACTTGGTGGTAATGATCAGTTCACTAATCCCACTTGGCTGCCCAACTTTCACTCTTCTAGGTTCAAGCGTTCGTTTCCAGTAACAGTTTGAATTTTTAGGTTTCACTCTGTTTTCTGCTATATAGATAGATGTGTTTGAAACTCTAAATCAAACACGGTTTGTGCTAGCTCCGTGAAACTTGACAAAATGAAGTAGTTCTAAGTTCTATCTCTACGGTTTGTTTCCTCTTGAAGTACCAAATGCAGAGACTGGCGAAGAACACTTTCGTTTGAAAGGGGTTGCCAAGCTTCCAATAAACTACTAGTTTGCTGAAATCTCAGCAAACATTTTTTCACCAAAACTTGATGATACTTGGTGGTAATGATCAGTTCACTAAGCCCACTTGGCTGCCCAATTTTTACTCTTCTAGGTTCAAGCGTTGGTTTCCAGTAACACTTTGAAATTTTAGGTTTCACTCTGTTTTCTGCTATATAGATAGATGTCTTTGAAACTCCAAATCAAACACGGTTTGTGCTAGCTCCATGAAACTTGACAAAATGAAGTAGTTGTTAGTTCTATCTCTATGTTTTTTTTCCTCTTGAAGTACCCCATGCAGAGACTGGCGAAAAACACTTTCGTTTAAAAGGGGTTTCCAAGCTTCCAAAAAACTACTAGTTTGCTGAAATCTCAGCAAACATTTTTTCACCAAATCTTGATGATACTTGGTGGTAATGATCAGTTCACTAATCCCACTTGGCTGCCCAAATTTTATTCTTCTAGGTTGAAGCTTTCGTTTCCAGTGACTGATTGAATTTTTAGGTTTCATTCTGTTTTCTCCAACATAGATAGCTGTGTTTGGAATTCTAAATCAAACACGGTTTGTGCTAGGTCCTTGAAACTTGACCAAATGAAGTAGTTCTAAGTTCTATCTCTATGGTTTGTTTTTTCTTGAAGTACCCCATGCAGAGACTGGCGAAAAACACTTTCGTCTGAAAGGGGTTGCCAAGCTTCCAAAAAACTACTAGTTTGCTGAAATCTCAGCAAACATTTTTTCACCAAATCTTGATGATACTTGGTGGTAATGATCAGTTCACTAATCCCACTTGGCTGCCCAACTTTCACTCTTCTAGGTTCAAGCGTTCGTTTCCAGTAACAGTTTGAATTTTTAGTTTTCACTCTGTTTTCTGCTATATAGATAGATGTGTTTGAAACTCTAAATCAAACACGGTTTGTGCTAGCTCCGTGAAACTTGACAAAATGAAGTAGTTCTAAGTTCTATCTCTATGGTTTGTTTCCTCTTGAAGTACCCGATGCAGAGACTGGTGAAGTACACTTTCGTTTGAAAGGGGTTGCCAAGCTTCCAAAAAACTACTCGTTTGCTGAAATCTCAGCAAACATTTTTTCACCAAATCTTGATGTTACTTGGTGGTAATGATCAGTTCACTAAGCCCACTTGGCTGCCCAAATTTTATTCTTCTAGGTTGAAGTTTCGTTTCCAGTGACTGTTTGAATTTTTAGGTTTCACTCTGTTTTCTCCAACACAGATAGCTGTGTTTGGAATTCTAAATCAAACACGGTTTGTGCTAGCTCCTTGAAACTTGACCAAATGATGTAGTTCTAAGTTCTATCTCTATGGTTTGTTTCCTCTTGAAGTAACCCATGCAGAGACTGGCGAAAAACACTTTCGTTTGAAAGGGGTTGCCAAGCTTCCAAAAAACTACTAGTTTGCTGAAATCTCAGCAAACATTTTTTCACCAAAACTTGATGTTACTTGGTGGTAATGATCAGTTCACTAAGCCCACTTGGCTGCCCAATTTTTACTCTTCTAGGTTCAAGCGTTCGTTTCCAGTAACACTTTGAAATTTTAGGTTTCACTCTGTTTTCTGCTATATAGATAGATGTCTTTGAAACTCTAAATCAAACACGGTTTGTGCTAGCTCCTTGAAACTTGACAAAATGAAGTAGTTGTTAGTTCTATCTCTATGGTTTTTTTCCTCTTGAAGTACCCCATGCAGAGACTGGCGAAAAACACTTTCGATTAAAAGGGGTTTCCAAGCTTCCAAAAAACTACTAGTTTGCTGAAATCTCAGCAAACATTTTTTCACCAAATCTTGATGATACTTGGTGGTAATGATCAGTTCACTAAGCCCACTTGGCTGCCCAATTTTCACTCTTCTAAGTTCAAGCGTTCGTTTCCAGTAACACTTTGAATTTTTAGGTTTCACTTTGTTTTCTGCTATATAGATAGATGTGTTTGAAACTCTAAATCAAACACGGTTTGTGCTAGCTCCGTGAAACTTGACAAAATGAAATAGTTGTTAGTTCTGTCTCTATGGTTTTTTTCCTCTTTAAGTACCCCATGCAGAGACTGGCGAAAAACACTTTCATTTAAAAGGGGTTTCCAAGCTTCCAAAAAACTACTAGTTTGCTGAAATCTCAGCAAACATTTTTTCACCAAATCATGATGATACTTGGTGGTAATGATCAGTTCACTAATCCCACTTGGCTGCCCAAATTTTATTCTTCTAGGTTGAAGCTTTCGTTTCCAGTGACTGTTTGAATTTTTAGGTTTCACTCTGTTTTCTCCAACATAGATAGCTGCGTTTGGAATTCTAAATCAAACACGGTTTGTGCTAGCTCCTTGAAACTTGACCAAATGAAGTAGTTCTAAGTTCTATCTCTATGGTTTGTTTCCTCTTGAAGTACCCCATGCAGAGACTGGCAAAAAACACTTTCGTTTGAAAGGGGTTGCCAAGCTTCCAAAAAACTACTAGTTTTCTGAAATCTCAGCAAACATTTTTTCACCAAATCTTGATGATACTTGGTGGTAATGATCAGTTCACTAATCCCACTTGGCTGCCCAACTTTCACTCTTCTAGGTTCAAGCGTTCGTTTCCAGTAACAGTTTGAATTTTTAGGTTTCACTCTGTTTTGTGCTATATAGATAGATGTGTTTGAAACTCTAAATCAAACACGGTTTGTGCTAGCTCCGTGAAACTTGACAAAATGAAGTAGTTCTAAGTTCTATCTCTATGGTTTGTTTCCTCTTGAAGTACCCCATGCAGAGACTGGCGAAGAACACTTTCGTTTGAAAGGGGTTGCCAAGCTTCCAAAAAACTACTCGTTTGCTGAAATCTCAGCAAACATTTTTTCACCAAATCTTGATGATACTTGGTGGTAATGATCAGTTCACTAAGCCCACTTGGCTGCCCAAATTTTATTCTTCTAGGTTGAAGCTTTCGTTTCCAGTGACTGTTTGAATTTTTCGGTTTCACTCTGTTTTCTCCAACATAGATAGCTGTGTTTGGAATTCTAAATCAAACACGGTTTGTGCTAGCTCCGTGAAACTTGACAAAATGAAGTAGTTCTGAGTTCTATATCTATGGTTTGTTTCCTCTTGAAGTACCCCATGCAGAGACTGGCGAAGAAAACTTTCGTTTGAAAGGGGTTGCCAAGCTTCCAAAAAACTACTCGTTTGCTGAAATCTCAGCAAACATTTTTTCACCAAATCTTGATGATACTTGGTGGTAATGATCAGTTCACTAAGCCCACTTGGCTGCCCAATTTTTACTCTTCTAGGTTCAAGCGTTCGTTTCCAGTAACACTTTGAAATTTTAGGTTTCACTCTGTTTTCTGCTATATAGATATATGTCTTTGAAACTCTAAATCAAACACGGTTTGTGCTAGCTCCATGAAACTTGACAAAATGAAATAGTTGTTAGTTCTATCTCTATGGTTTTTTTCCTCTTGAAGTACCCCATGCAGAGACTGGCGAAAAACACTTTCGTTTAAAAGGGGTTTCCAAGCTTCCAAAAAACTACTAGTTTGCTGAAATCTCAGCAAAACTTTTTTCACCAAATCTTGATGATACTTGGTGGTAATGATCGGTTCACTAATCCCACTTGGCTGCCCAAATTTTATTCTTCTAGGTTGAATCTTTCGTTTCCAGTGACTGTTTGTATTTTTAGGTTTCACTCTGTTTTCTCCAACATAGATAGCTGTGTTTGGAATTCTAAATCAAACACGGTTTGTGCTAGCTCCTTGAAACTTGACCAAATGAAGTAGTTCTAAGTTCTATCTCTATGGTTTGTTTCCTCTTGAAGTACCCCATGCAGAGACTGGCGAAAAACACTTTCGTTTGAAAGGGGTTGCCAAGCTTCCAAAAAACTACTAGTTTTCTGAAATCTCAGCAAACATTTTTTCACCAAATCTTGATGATACTTGGTGGTAATGATCAGTTCACTAATCCCACTTGGCTGCCCAACTTTCACTCTTCTAGGTTCAAGCGTTCGTTTCCAGTAACGGTTTGAATTTTTAGGTTTCACTCTGTTTTCTGCTATATAGATAGATGTGTTTGAAACTCTAAATCAAACACGGTTTGTGCTAGCTCCGTGAAACTTGACAAAATGAATTAGTTCTAAGTTCTATCTCTATGGTTTGTTTCCTCTTGAAGTACCACATGCAGAGACTGGCGAAGAACACTTTCGTTTGAAAGGGGTTGCCAAGCTTCCAAAAAACTACTCGTTTGCTGAAATCTCAGCAAACATTTTTTCACCAAATCTTGATGATACTTGGTGGTAATGATCAGTTCACTAAGCCCACTTGGCTGCCCAAATTTTATTCTTCTAGGTTGAAGCTTTCGTTTCCAGTGACTGTTTGAATTTTTAGGTTTCACTCTGTTTTCTCCAACATAGATAGCTGTGTTTGGAATTCTAAATCAAACACGGTTTGTGCTAGCTCCTTGAAACTTGACCAAATGAAGTAGTTCTAAGTTCTCTCTCTATGGTTTGTTTCCTCTTGAAGTACCCCATGCAGAGACTGGCGAAAAACACTTTCGTTTGAAAGGGGTTGCCAAGCTTCCAAAAAACTACTAGTTTGCTGAAATCTCAGCAAACATTTTTTCACCAAAACTTGATGATACTTGGTGGTAATGATCAGTTCCCTAAGCCCACTTGGCTGCCCAATTTTTACTCTTCTAGGTTCAAGCGTTCGTTTCCAGTAACACTTTGAAATTTTAGGTTTCACTCTGTTTTCTGCTACACAGATAGATGTCTTTGAAACTCTAAATCAAACACGGTTTGTGCTAGCTCCTTGAAACTTGACAAAATGAAGTAGTTGTTAGTTCTATCTCTATGGTTTTTTTCCTCTTGAAGTACCCCATGCAGAGACTGGCGAAAAACACTTTCGTTTTAAAGGGGTTGCCAAGCTTCCAAAAAACTACTAGTTTGCTGAAATCTCAGCAAACATTTTTTCACCAAATCTTGATGATACTTGGTGGTAATGATCAGTTCACTAATCCCACTTGGCTGCCCAAATTTTATTCTTCTAGGTTGAAGCTTTCGTTTCCAGTGACTGTTTGAATTTTTAGGTTTCATTCTGTTTTCTCCAACATAGATAGCTGTGTTTGGAATTCTAAATCAAACACGGTTTGTGCTAGCTCCTTGAAACTTGACCAAATGAAGTAGTTCTAAGTTCTATCTCTATGGTTTGTTTCCTCTTGAAGTACCCCATGCAGAGACTGGCGAAAAACACTTTCGTTTCAAAGGGGCTGCCAAGCTTCCAAAAAACTACTAGTTTTCTGAAATCTCAGCAAACATTTTTTCACCAAATCTTGATGATACTTGGTGGTAATGATCAGTTCACTAAGCCCACTTGGCTGCCCAATTTTCACTCTTCTAGGTTCAAGCGTTCGTTTCCAGTAACACTTTGAATTTTTAGGTTTCACTCTGTTTTCTGCTATATAGATAGATGTGTTTGAAACTCTAAATCAAACACGGTTTGTGCTAGCTCCTTGAAACTTGACCAAATGAAGTAGTTCTAAGTTCTATCTCTATGGTTTGTTTCCTCTTGAAGTACCCCATGCAGAAACTGGCGAAAAACACTTTCGTTTGAAAGGGGTTGCCATGCTTCCAAAAAACTACTAGTTTGCTGAAATCTCAGCAACCATTTTTTCACCAAATCTTGATGATACTTGGTGGAAATGATCAGTTCACTAAGCCCACTTGGCTGCCCAATTTTCACTCTTCTAGGTTCAAGCGTTCGTTTCCAGTAACACTTTGAATTTTTAGGTTTCACTCTGTTTTCTGCTATATAGATAGATGTGTTTGAAACTCTAAATCAAACACGGTTTGTGCTAGCTCCGTGAAACTTGACAAAATGAAGTACTTCTAAGTTCTATCTCTATGGTTTGTTTCCTCTTGAAGTACCCCATGCAGGGACTGGCGAAGAACACTTTCGTTTGAAAGGGGTTGCCAAGCTTCCAAAAAACTACTCGTTTGCTGAAATCTCAGCCAACATTTTTTCACCAAATCTTGATGATACTTGGTGGTAATGATCAGTTCACTAAGCCCACTTGGCTGCCCTATTTTCACTCTTCTAGGTTCAAGCGTTCGTTTCCAGTAACACTTTGAATTTTTAGGTTTCACTCTGTTTTCTGCTATATAGATAGATGTGTTTGAAACTCTAAATCAAACACGGTTTGTGCTAGCTCGTTGAAACTTGACAAAATGAAGAAGTTCTAAGTTGTATCTCTATGGTTTGTTTCCTCTTGAAGTACCCCATGCAGAAACTGGCGAAAAACACTTTCGTTTGAAAGGGGTTGCCATGCTTCCAAAAAACTACTAGTTTGCTGAAATCTCAGCAAACATTTTTTCACCAAATCTTGAAGATACTTGGTGGTAATGATCAGTTCACTAATCCCACTTGGCTGCCCAACTTTCACTCTTCTAGGTTCAAGCGTTCGTTTCCAGTAACAGTTTGAATTTTTAGGTTTCACTCTGTTTTCTGCTATATAGATAGATGTGTTTGAAACTGTAAATCAAACACGGTTTGTGCTAGCTCCGTGAAACTTGACAAAATGAAGTAGTTCTAAGTTCTATCTCTATGGTTTGTTTCCTCTTGAAGTACCCCATGCAGAGACTGGCGAAGAACACTTTCGTTTGAAAGGGGTTGCCAAGCTTCCAAAAAACTACTCGTTTGCTGAAATCTCAGCAAACATTTTTTCACCAAATCTTGATGATACTTGGTGGTAATGATCAGTTCACTAAGCCCACTTGGCTGCCCAATTTTTACTCTTCTAGGTTCAAGCGTTCGTTTCCAGTAAAACTTTGAAATTTTAGGTTTCACTGTGTTTTCTGCTATATAGATAGATGTCTTTGAAACTCTAAATCAAACACGGTTTGTGCTAGCTCCATGAAACTTGACAAAATGAAGTAGTTGTTAGTTCTATCTCTATGGTTTTTTTCGTCTTGAAGTAGGCCATGCAGAGACTGGCGAAAAACACTTTCGTTTAAAAGGGGATTCCAAGCTTCCAAAAAACTACTAGTTTGCTGAATCTCAGCAAACATATTTTCACCAAATCTTGATGATACTTGGTGGTAATGATCAGTTCACTAATCCCACTTGGCTGCCCAACTTTCACTCTTCTAGGTTCAAGCGTTCGTTCCAGTAACAGTTTGAATTTTTAGGTTTCACTCTGTTTTCTGCTATATAGATAGATGTGTTTGAAACTCTAAATCAAACACGGTTTGTGCTAGCTCCGTGAAACTTGACAAAATGAAGTAGTTCTAAGTTCTATCTCTATGGTTTGTTTCCTCTTGAAGTACCCCATGCAGAGACTGGCGAAGAACACTTTCGTTTGAAAGGGGTTGCCAAGCTTCCAAAAAACTACTCGTTTGCTGAAATCTCAGCAAACATTTTTTCACCAAATCTTGATGATACTTGGTGGTAATGATCAGTTCACTAAGCCCACTTGGCTGCCCAATTTTTACTCTTCTAGGTTCAAGCGTTCGTTTCCAGTAACACTTTGAAATTTTAGGTTTCACTGTGTTTTCTGCTATATAGATAGATGTCTTTGAAACTCTAAATCAAACACGGTTTGTGCTAGCTCCATGAAACTTGACAAAATGAAGTTGTTGTCAGTTCTATCTCTATGGTTTTTTTCATCTTTAAGTACCCCATGCAGAGACTGGCGAAAAACACTTTCGTTTAAAAGGGGTTTCCAAGCTTCCAAAAAACTACTAGTTTGCTGAAATCTCAGCAAACATATTTTCACCAAATCTTGATGATACTTGGTGGTAATGATCAGTTCACTAATCACACTTGGCTGCCCAAATTTTATTCTTCTAGGTTGAAGCTTTCGTTTCCAGTGACTGTTTGAATTTTTAGGTTTCACTCTGTTTTCTCCAACATAGATAGCTGTGTTTGGAATTCTAAATCAAACACGGTTTGTGCTAGCTCCTTGAAACTTGACCAAATGAAGTAGTTCTAAGTTCTATCTCTATGGTTTGTTTCCTCTTGAAGTACCCCATGCAGAGACTGGCGAAAAACACTTTCGTTTGAAAGGGGTTGCCAAGCTTCCAAAAAACTACTAGTTTTCTGAAATCTCAGGAAACATTTTTTCACCAAATCTTGATGATACTTGGTGGTAATGATCAGTTCACTAATCCCACTTGGCTGCCCAACTCTCACTCTTCTAGGTTCAAGCGTTCATTTCCAGTAACAGTTTGAATTTTTAGGTTTCACTCTGTTTTCTGCTATATAGATAGATGTGTTTGAAACTCTAAATCAAACACGGTTTGTGCTAGCTCCGTGAAACTTGACAAAATGAAGTAGTTCTAAGTTCTATCTCTATGGTTTGTTTCCTCTTGAAGTACCCCATGCAGAGACTGGCGAAGAACACTTTCGTTTGAAAGGGGTTGCCAAGCTTCCAAAAAACTACTCGTTTGCTGAAATCTCAGCAAACATTTTTTCACCAAATCTTGATGATACTTGGTGGTAATGATCAGTTCACTAAGCCCACTTGGCTGCCCAAAATTTATTCTTCTAGGTTGAAGCTTTCGTTTCCAGTGACTGTTTGAATTTTTAGGTTTCACTCTGTTTTCTCCAACATAGATAGCTCTGTTTGGAATTCTAAATCAAACACGGTTTGTGCTAGCTCCTTGAAACTTGACCAAATGAAGTAGTTCTAAGTTCTATCTCTATGGTTTGTTTCCTCTTGAAGTACCCCATGCAGAAACTGGCGAAGAATACTTTCGTTTGAAAGGGGTTGCCAAGCTTCCAAAAAACTACTCGTTTGCTGAAATCTCAGCAAATATTTTTTCACCAAATCTTGATGATACTTGGTGGTAATGATCAGTTCACTAAGCCCACTTGGCTGCCCAATTTTCACTCTTCTAGGTTCAAGGGTTCGTTTCCAGTAACACTTTGAATTTTTAGGTTTCACTCTGTTTTCTGCTATATAGATAGATGTGTTTGAAACTCTAAATCAAACACGGTTTGTGCTAGCTCCGTGAAACTTGACAAAATGAAGTAGTTCTAAGTTCTATCTCTATGGTTTGTTTCCTCTTGAAGTACCCCATGCAGAAATTGGCGAAAAACACTTTCGTTTGAAAGGGGTTGCCATGCTTCCAAAAAACTACTAGTTTGCTGAAATCTCAGCAAACATTTTTTCACCAAATCTTGATGATACTTGGTGGTAATGATCAGTTCACTAATCCCACTTGGCTGCCCAACTTTCACTCTTCTAGGTTCAAGCGTTCGTTTCCAGTAACAGTTTGAATTTTTAGGTTTCACTCTGTTTTCTGCTATATAGATAGATGTGTTTGAAACTCTAAATCAAACACGGGTTGTGCTAGCTCCGTGAAACTTGACAAAATGAAGTAGTTCTAAGTTCTATCTCTATGGTTTGTTTCCTCTTGAAGTACCAAATGCAGAGACTGGCGAAGAACACTTTCATTTGAAAGGGGTTGCCAAGCTTCCAAAAACTACTAGTTTGCTGAAATCTCAGCAAACCTTTTTTCACCAAAACTTGATGATACTTGGTGGTAATGATCAGTTCACTAAGCCCACTTGGCTGCCCAATTTTTACTCTTCTAGGTTCAAGCGTTCGTTTCCAGTAACACTTTGAAATTTTAGGTTTCACTCTGTTTTATGCTATATAGATAGATGTCTTTGAAACTCTAAATCAAACACGGTTTGTGCTAGCTCCATGAAACTTGACAAAATGAAGTAGTTGTTAGTTCTATCTCTATGGTTTTTTTCCTCTTGAAGTACCCCATGCAGAGACTGGCGAAAACCACTTTCGTTTAAAAGGGGTTTCCAAGCTTCCAAAAAACTACTAGTTTGCTGAAATCTCTGCAAACATTTTTTCACCAAATCTTGATGATACTTGGTGGTAATGATCAGTTCACTAAGCCCACTTGGCTGCCCAATTTTCACTCTTCTAGGTTCAAGTGTTCGTTTCCAGTAACACTTTGAATTTTTAGGATTCACTCTGTTTTCTGCTATATAGATAGATGTGTTTGAAACTCTAAATCAAACACGGTTTGTGCTAGCTCCGTGAAACTTGACAAAATGAAGTAGTTCTGAGTTCTATATCTATGGTTTGTTTCCTCTTGAAGTACCCCATGCAGAGACTGGCGAAGAAAACTTTCGTTTGAAAGGGGTTGCCAAGCTTCCAAAAAACTACTCGTTTGCTGAAATCTCAGCAAACATTTTTTCACCAAATCTTGATGATACTTGGTGGTAATGATCAGTTCACTAAGCCCACTTGGCTGCCCAATTTTTACTCTTCTAGGTTCAAGCGTTCGTTTCCAGTAACACTTTGAAATTTTAGGTTTCACTCTGTTTTCTGCTATATAGATATATGTCTTTGAAACTCTAAATCAAACACGGTTTGTGCTAGCTCCATGAAACTTGACAAAATGAAATAGTTGTTAGTTCTATCTCTATGGTTTTTTTCCTCTTGAAGTACCCCATGCAGAGACTGGCGAAAAACACTTTCGTTTAAAAGGGGTTTCCAAGCTTCCAAAAAACTACTAGTTTGCTGAAATCTCAGCAAAACTTTTTTCACCAAATCTTGATGATACTTGGTGGTAATGATCGGTTCACTAATCCCACTTGGCTGCCCAAATTTTATTCTTCTAGGTTGAATCTTTCGTTTCCAGTGACTGTTTGTATTTTTAGGTTTCACTCTGTTTTCTCCAACATAGATAGCTGTGTTTGGAATTCTAAATCAAACACGGTTTGTGCTAGCTCCTTGAAACTTGACCAAATGAAGTAGTTCTAAGTTCTATCTCTATGGTTTGTTTCCTCTTGAAGTACCCCATGCAGAGACTGGCGAAAAACACTTTCGTTTGAAAGGGGTTGCCAAGCTTCCAAAAAACTACTAGTTTTCTGAAATCTCAGCAAACATTTTTTCACCAAATCTTGATGATACTTGGTGGTAATGATCAGTTCACTAATCCCACTTGGCTGCCCAACTTTCACTCTTCTAGGTTCAAGCGTTCGTTTCCAGTAACGGTTTGAATTTTTAGGTTTCACTCTGTTTTCTGCTATATAGATAGATGTGTTTGAAACTCTAAATCAAACACGGTTTGTGCTAGCTC
>NW_027511511.1:0-24402 GCF_048772815.1 Callospermophilus lateralis
TTCCATATTCCTCTATCTATATAGGAGAGAACAGAGGGAAACCTAAATATAAAAACTGCTACTGTAGACAAACGCTTCAACCTAGAAGAACAAATTTTTGTGAGCCAAGTGGGATTTGTGTGCTGATCATTACCACCAAGTATCATCAAGATTGGGTGAAAAAATATTTGCTGGTATTTCGGAAACTCGTTAATTCTTAGAAGCTTGTCCAACCCTCTCAATGAAATTGCTTTACCTCAATCTGTGCCTAGGGCTACTTGAAGAGGAAACAAACCATAGAGACAAAACTTAGAACTCCTTTATTTTGTCAAGTTTCAAAAAGCTTCTACGAACCATGTTGGATTTAGAGTTCGAAATTCATCTATCTATACAGGAGTGAGCAGAGGGAAACCTAAATATAAAAACTGCTACTGTAGACGAACGCTTCAACCTAGAAGAACAAAATTTGGTGAGCCAAGAGGGATTTGTGTACTGATCATTACCACCAAGTATCATCAAGATTGGGTAAAAGAAATATTTGCTGGTATTTCGGAAACTCGTTAATTCTTAGAAGCTTGGCAACCCCTCTCGATGAAAGTGCTTTTCCACAGTCTGTGCATAGGGCTACTTGAAGAGGAAACAAACCATAGAGACAAAACAGAGAACTCCTTTATTTTGTCAAGTTTCAAAGAGCTACTACGAACCATGTTGGATTGATAGTTCCAAATTCACCTCTCTATATACGAGAGAGCAGAGGGAAACCTAAATATAAAAACTGCTACTGTAGACGAACGCTTCAACCTGGAAGAACAAAATTTGGTGAGCCAACTGGGATTTGTGAACTGATCATTACCACAAAGTATCATGAAGATTGGGTGAAAAAATATTTGCAGGTATTTCGGAAACTCGTTAATTTTAGAAGGTTGGCAACCCCTCTCAATGAAAGTGCTTTTCCACAGTCTGTTCCTATGGCTACTTGAAGAGGAAACAAACCATAGAGAGAAAACTGAGAACTCCTTTATTTTGTCAAGTTTCAAAGAGCTACTACAAACCATGTTGGATTTAGAGTTCCAAATTCATCTATCTATATAAGAGAGAGCAGACGGAATCCTAAATATAAAAACTGCTACTGTAGCTGAACGCTTCAACCTAGAAGAACAAAATTTGGTGAGCCAAGTGGGATTTGTGAACTGATCATTACCACCATGTATCATCAAGACTGGGTGAAAAAAAATTTGCTGGTGTTTCGGAAACTCGTTAATTCTTAGAAGCTTGGCAACCCCGCTCAATGAAAGTGCTTTTCCACAGTCTGTGCTTAGGGCTACTTGAATAGAAAACAAAAATAGAGACAAAACAAAAACTCCTTTATTTTGTCAAGTTTCAAAGAGCTACTACAAACCATGTTGGATATATAGTTCCAAATTCATCTGTCTATATATGAGAGAACAGAGGGAAACCTGAATATAAAAACTGCTACTGTACACGTATGCTTCAACCTAGAAGAACAAAATTTCGTGAGCCATGTGGGATTTGTGTACTGATCATTACCACCAAGTATCATCAAGATTGGGTGAAAAAATATTGCTGGTATTTCGGAAACTCGATAATTCTTAGAAGCTAGGCAACCCCTCTCAATGAAAGTGCTTTTCCACAGTCTGTGCTTAGGGCTACTTGAAGAGGAAACAACCATAGAGACAAAACTGAGAACTCCTTTATTTTGTCAAGTTTCTAAGAGCTACTACGAACCATGTTGGATTTAGAGTTCCAAATTCATCTATCTATATAGGAGAGAGTAGAGGGAAACCTAAATATAAAAACTGCTAATGTAGCATTCAACCTAGAAGTCAAACAAAATTGGTGAGCCAAGTGGGATTTGTGAACTGATCATTACCACCAAGGATCATCAAGATAGGCTAAAAAAATATTTGCTGGAATATCGGAAACTCGTTAATTCTTAGAAGCTTGGCAGCCCCTCTCGATGAAAGTGCTTTTCCACAGTCTGTGCTTAGGGCTACTTGAAGAGGAAACAACCATAGAGACAAAACTGAGAACTCCTTTATTTTGTAAAGTTTCTAAGAGCTACTACGAACCATGTTGGATTTAGAGTTCCAAATTCATCTATCTATATAGGAGAGAACAGAGGGAAACCTAAATATAAAAACTGCTACTGTAGACGAACGCTTCAACCTAGAAGAACATAATTTGGTGAGCCAAGTGGGATTTGTGTACTGATCATTACCACCAAGTATCATCAAGATTGGGTGAGAAAATATTTGCTGGTATTTTGGAAACTCGTTAATTCTTAGAAGGTTGGCAACCCTTCTCAATGAAAGTGCTTTTCCACAGTCTGTGCCTAGGCTACTTGAAGAGGAAACAAACCATAGAGACAAAACTGAGAACTCCTTTATTTTGTCAAGTTCCAAAGAGCTACTACGAACCATGTTGGATTGAGAGTTCCAAATTCATCTAACTATTTACGAGAGAGCAGAGGGAAACCTAAAAATAAAAACTGCTACTGTAGACGAACGCTTCAACCTAGAAGAACAAATTTTGGTCAGCCAAGTGGGATTTGTGTACTGATCATTACCACCAAGTATCATCAAGATTGGGTAAAAAAAAATTTGCTGGTATTTCAGAAACTCGTTAATTCTTAGACGCTTGGCAACCCCTCTCGATGAAAGTGCTTTTCCACAGTCTGTGCCTAGGGCTACTTGAAGAGGAAACAAACCATAGAGACAAAACGGAGATCTCCTTTATTTTGTCAAGTTTCAAAGAGCTACTACGAACCATGTTGGATTGAGAGTTCCAAATTCATCTAACTATTTACGAGAGAGCAGAGAGAAAACTAAATATAAAAACTGCTACTGTAGACGAACGCTTCAACCTAGAAGAACAAAATTTGGTGAGCCAAGTGGATTTGTGTACTGATCATTACCATCAAGTATCATCAAGATTGGGTGAAAAAATATTTGCTGGTATTTCGGAAACTCGTTAATTATTAGAAGCTTGGCAACCCCGCTCAATGAAAGTGCTTTTCCACAGTCTGTGCCTAGGGCTACTTGAAGAGGAAACAAACCATAGAGACAAAACTGAGAACTCCTTTGTTTTGTCAAGTTTAAAAGAGCTACTACAAACCATGTTGGATATACAGTTCCAAATTCATCTGTCTATATAGGAGAGAGCAGAGGGAAACCTAAATATAAAAACTGCTACTGTAGACGAACGCTTCAACCTAGAAGAACAAAATTTTGGTGAGCCAAGTGGGACTTGTGAACTGATCATTACCACCAAGTATCATCAAGATTGGGTGAAAAAATATTTGCTGGTATTTCGAAAACTCGTTAATTCTTAGAAGCTTGTCAACCCCTCTCAATGAAAGTGCTTTTCCACAGTCTGTGCATAGGGCTACTTGAATAGGAAACAAAAAATGGAGACCAAACTGAGAACTCCTTTATTTTCTCAAGTTTCAAAGAGCTACTACAAACCATGTTGGATTTAGACTTCCAAATTAATCTATCTATATAGGAGAGAACAGAGGGAAATCTAAACATAAAAACCGCTCATGTACATGAATGCTTCAACCTAGAAGAACAAAATTTCGTGAGCCAAGTGGGATTTTTGTACTGATCATTACCACTAAGTATCATCAAGATTGGTTGAAAAAGTGTTTGCTCGAATTTCGGAAACTCCTTAATTCTTAGAAGCTTGGCAACCCCCCTCAATGAAAGTGCTTTTCCACAGTCTGTGCCTAGGGCTACTTGAAGAGGAAACAAACTATAGAGACAAAACTGAGAACTCCTTTATTTTGTCAAGTTTCAAAGAGCTACTACGAACCATGTTGAATTTAGAGTTCCAAATTCATCTATCTATATAGGAGAGAGCAGAGGGAAACCTAAATATAAAAACTGCTACTGTAGACGAACGCATCAACATAGAAGAACAAAATTTGGTGAGCCAAGAAGGATTTGTGAACTGATCATTACCACCAAGGATCATCAAGATAGGGTGAAAAAATATTTGCTGGAATATCGGAAACTCGTTAATTCTTAGAAGCTTGGCAGCCCCTCTCGATGAAAGTGCTTTTCCACAGTCTGTGCCTAGGGCTACTTGAAAAGGAACAAACTATAGAGAAAAAACTGAGAACTCCTTTATATTGTCAAGTTTCCCATAGCTACTTTGAACCATGTAGGATTTAGAGTTCCAAATTCATCTATCTATATAAAAGAGAACAGAGGGAAACCTAAATATAAAAACTACTACTGTAGACGAACGCTTCAACCTAGAAGAACAAAATTTGGTGAGCCAAGTGGGATTTGTGTACTTATCATTACCACCAAGTATCATCAAAATTGGGTGAAAAAATATTTGCACGTATTTCAGAAACTCCTTAATTCTTAGAAGGTTGGCAACCCCTCTCAATGAAAATGCTTTCCACATTCTGTGCCTAGGGCTACTTGAAGAGGAAACAAACCATAGAGACAAAACTGACAACTCCTTTATTTTGTCAAGTTTCAAAGAGCTATTACGAACGATGTTGGATTTAGATTTCAAAATTCATCTATCTATTTAGGAGAGAAAAGAGGGAAACCTAAATATAAGAACTGCTACTGTAGACGAACGCTTCAACCTAGAAGAACAAAATTTGGTGAGCCAAGTGGGATTTCTGTACTGATCATTACCACCAAGTATCATCAAGATTGGGTGAAAAAATATTTGCTGGTATTTCGGAAACTGGTTAATTCTTAGAAGCTTGGCAACCCCTCTCAATGAAATTGCTTTTCCACAGTCTGTGCCTAGGGCTACTTGAAGAGGAAACAAACCATAGAGACAAAACTGAGAACTCCTTTATTTTGTCGAGTTTCAAAGAGCTACTACGAACCATGTTAAATTTAGAGTTCCAAATTCATCTATCTATATAGGAGAGAGCAGAGGGAAACCTAAATATAAAAACTGCTACTGTAGACGAACGCTTTAACCTAGAAGAACAAAATTTGGTCAGCCAAGTGGGACCTGTGTACTGATCATTACCACCAAGTGTCATCAAGATTGGGAGAAAAAGTGTTTGCTCGTATTTCAGAAACTCGTTAATTCTTAGAAGATTGGCAACCCCTCTCAATGAAAGTGCTTTTCCACAGTCTGTGCCTAAGGCTACTTGAAGAGGAAACAAACCATAGTGAAAAAAGTGAGAACTCCTTCATTTTGTCAAGTTTCAAAGAGCTACTACGAACCATGTTAGATTGAGAGTTCCAAATTCATCTATCTGTATAGGAGAGAGCAGAGGGAAACCTAAATTTATAAACTGCTACTGTAGACGAACGCTTCAACCTAGAAGAACAAAATTTGGTGAGCCAAGTGGGATTTGTGAACTGATCATTACCACCAAGGATCATCAAGATTGGGTGAAAAAATATTTGCTGGAATATCGGAAACTCGTTAATTCTTTGAAGCTTGGCAGCCCCTCACGATGAAAGTGCTTTTCCACAGTCTGTGCCTAGGGCTACTTGAAAAGGAAAAAAACCATAGAGAAAAAACTGAGAACTCTTTTATATTGTCAAGTTTCCAACAGCAACTACGAACCATGTTGAATTTAGAGTTCCAAATTCATCTATCGATATAGGAGAGAACAGAGGGAAACCTAAATATAAAAACTGCTACTGTAGACGAACGCTTCAACCTAGAAGAACATAATTTGGTGAGCCAAGTGGGATTTGTGTACTGATCATTACCAACATGTATCATCAAGATTGGGTGGAAAAATATTTGCTGGTATTTCGGAAACTCATTAATTTTTAGAAGGTTGGCAACCCTTCTCAATGAAAGTGCTTTTCCACAGTGTGTGCCTAGGGCTACTTGAAGAGGAAACAAACCATAGAGACAAAACTGAGATCTCCTTTATTTTGTCAAGTTTCAAAGAGCTACTACGAACCATGTTGGATTGAGAGTTCCAAATTCATCTAACTATTTACGAGAGAGCAGAGGGAAAACTAAATATAAAAACTGCTACTGCCGACGATCGCTTCAACCTAGAAGAACAAAATTTGGTGAGCCAAATGGGATTTGTGTACTGATCATTACCACGAAGTATCATCAAGATTGGGTGAAAAAATATTTGCAGGTATTTCGGAAACTCGTTAATTCTTAGAAGGTTGGCAACCCCTCTCAATGAAAGTGCTTTTTCACAGTCTGTGCCTAGGGCTACATGAAGAGGAAACAATCCATAGAGACAAAACTGAGAACTCCTTTATTTTGTCAAGTTTCAAAGAGCTACTACAAACCATGTTGGATTTAGAGTTCCAAATTCATCTATCTATATAGGATTGAGCAGAAGGAAATCTAAATATAAAAACTGCTACTGTAGACGAACGCTTCAACCTAGAAGAACAATATTTGGTGAGCCAAGTGGGAATTTTGTACTGATCATTACCACCAAGTGTCATCAAGATTGGGTGAAAAAATATTTGCTGGTATTTCGGAAACTCGTTAATTCTTAGAAGCTTGACAACCCCTCTCAATGAAAGTGCCTTTACACAGTCTGTGCTTAGGGCTACTTAAAGAGGAAACAAACCATAGAGACAAAACTGAGAACTCCTTTATTTTGTCAAGTTTCAAAGAGCTACTACAAACCATGTTGGATTTAGAGTTCCAAATTCATCTATCTATATAGGATTGAGCAGAAGGAAATCTAAATATAAAAACTGCTACTGTAGACGAACGCTTCAACCTAGAAGAACAAAATTTGGTGAGCCAAGTGGGATTTGGGTACTGATCATTACCACCAAGTATCATCAAGATTGGGTGAAAAAATATTTGCAGTTATTTCGGAAACTCGTTAATTCTTAGAAGGTTGGTAACCCCTCTCAATGAAAGTGCTTTTCCATAGTCTGTGCCTAGGGCTACTCAAGAGGAAACAAACCATAGAGACAAAACTGAGAACTCCTTTATTTTGTCAAGTTTCAAAGAGCTACTACAAACCATGTTGGATATAGAGTTCCAAATTCATCTATCTATATAGGAGAGAACAGAGGGAAACCTAATAATAAAAAGTGCTACTGTACACGAACGGTTCAACCTAGAAGAAGAAAATTTTGTGAGCCAAGTGGGATTTGTGTACTGATCATTACCACCAAGTATCATCAAGATTGCGTAAAAAAATATTTGCTGGTATTTCGGAAACTCGTTAATTCTTAGAAGCTTGCCAACCCCTCTCGATGAAAGTGCTTTTCCACAGTGTGTGCCTAGGGCTACTTGAAGAGGAAACAAACCATAGAGACAAAAGTGAGAACTCCTTTATTTTGTCAAGTTTCAAAGAGCTACTACGAACCATGTTGGATTTAGAGTTCCAAATTCATCTATCTATATAGCGGAGTGCAGAGGGAAACCTAAATATAAAAACTGCTACTGTAGACGAACTTTTCAACCTAGAAGAACAAAATATGGTGAGCCAAGTGGGATTTGTGTACTGATCATTACCACCACGTATCATCAAGATTGGGTGAAAAATTATTTGGTGGTATTTCGGAAACTCGTTAATTCTTAGAAGCTTGACAACCCCTCTAAATGAAAGTGCTTTTCCACAGTCTGTGCTTAGGGCTACTTGAAAAGGAAACAAACCATAGAGACAAAACTGAGAACTCCTTTATTTTGTCACGTTTCAAAGAGCTACTACGAACCATGTTGGATTTAGAGTTCCAAATTCATCTATCTATATAGGAGAGAGCAGAGGGAATATTAAAATAAAAACTGCTACTGTAGACGAACGCTTCAACCAAGAGGAACAAAATTGGGTGAGCCAAGTGGGATTTGTGTACTGATGATTACCACCAAGTATCATCAAGATTGGTTGAAAAAGTGTTTGCTCATATTTCGAAAACTCGTTAATTCTTAGAAGCATGGCAACCCCTCTCAATGAAAGTGCTTTTCCACAGTCTGTGCCTAAGGCTACTTGAAGAGGAAACAAACCATAGAGACAAAACTGAGAACTCTTTTATTTTGTAACGTTTCAAAGAGCTACTACAAACCATGTTGGATTTAGAGTTCCAAATTCATCTATCTATATAGGAGAGAACAGAGGGAAAACTAAATATAAAAACAACTACTGTAGATGAACGCTTCAACCTAGAAGAACAAAATTTGGTGAGCCAAGTGGGATTTGTGTACTGATCATTACCACCAAGTATCATCAAGATTGGGTGAAAAATATTTGCTGGTGTTTGGGACACTCGTTAATTCTTAGAAGCTTGGCAACCCCTCTCGATGAAAGTGCTTTTCCACAGTCTGTGCCAAGGGCTATGAAGAGGAAACAAACCTTAGAGACAAAACTGAGAACTCCTTTATATTGTCAGGTTTCCAAGAGCTACTACGAACCATGTTGGATTTAGAGTTCCAAATTCATCTATCTATATAGGAGAGAACAGAGGAAAACCTAAATATAAAAACATCTACTGTAGACGAACGCTTCAAAATAGAAGAACAAAATTTGGTGAGTTAAGTGGAATTTGTGTACTGATCATTACCACCAAGTATCATCAAGATTGGGTGAAAAAATATTTGCTGGTGTTTGGGACACTCGTTAATACTTAGAAGCTTGGCAACAACTCTCAATGAAAGTGCTTTTCCACAGTGTGTGCCTAGGGCTACTTGAAGAGAAAACAAACCATAGAGACAAAACTGAGAACTCCTTTATTTTGTCAAGTTTCAAAGAGCTACTAGGAACCATGTTGGATTTAGAGTTCCAAATTCATCTATCTATATAGGAGAGAGCAGAGGGAAAACTAAATATAAAAACAACTACTGTAGATGAAAGCTTCAACCTAGAAGAACAAAATTTGGTGAGCCAAGTGGAATTTGTGTACTGATCATTACCACCAAGTATCATCAAGATTGGGTGAAAAAATATTTGCTGCTATTTCGGAAACTCGTAAATTCTTATAAGCTTGACAACCCCTCTCAATGAAAGTGCTTTTACACAGTCTATGCTTAGGGCTACTTAAAGAGGAAACAAACCATAGACACAAAACTGAGAACTCCTTTATTTTGTCAAGTTTCAAAGAGCTACTACGAACCATGTTGGATTTAGAGTTCCAAATTCATCTATCTATATAGGAGAGATCAGATGGAAATCTAAATATAAAAACTGCTACTGTAGACGAACGCTTCAACCTAGAAGAACAAAATTTGGTGAGCCAAGTGGGATTTGTGTACTGATCATTACCACCAAGTATCATCAAGATTGGGTGAAAGAATATTTGCTGTTATTTCGGAAACGCGTTAATTCTTAGAAGCTTGACAATCCCTCTAAATGAAAGTGCTTTTACACAGTCTGTGCTTAGGGCTATTTAAAGAGGAAACAAACCATAGAGACAAAACTGAGAACTCCTTTATTTTGTCAAGTTTCAAAGAGCTACTACAAACCATGTTGGATTTAGAGTTCCAAATTCATCTATCTATATAGGAGAGAGCAGCTGGAAATCTAAATATAAAAACTGCTACTGCCGACGAACGCTTCAACCTAGAAGAACAAAATTTGGTGAGCCAAATGGGATTTGTGTACTGATCATTACCACCAAGTATCATCAAGATTGGGTGAAAAAATATTTGCAGGTATTTCGGAAACTCCGTTAATTCTTAGAAGGTTGGCAACCCCTCTCAATGAAAGTGCTTTTCCACACTCTGTGCCTAGGGCTACTTGAAGAGGAAACAAACCATAGAGACAAAACTGAGAACTCTGTATTTTGTCAAGTTTCAAAGAGCTACTCCAAACCATGTTGGATTTAGAGTTCCAAATTCATCTATCTATATAGGAGAGAACAGAGGGAAACCTAAATATAAAAACTGCTTCTGTAGACGAACGCTTCAACCTAGAAGAACAATATTTGGTGAGCCAAGTGGGAATTTTGTACTGATCATTACCACCAAGTGTCATCAAGATTGGGTGAAAAAATATTTGCTGGTATTTCGGAAACTCGTTAATTCTTAGAAGCTTGACAACCCCTCTCAATGAAAGTGCTTTTACACAGTCTGTGCTTAGGGCTACTTAAAGAGGAAACAAACCGTAGAGACAAAACTGAGAACTCCTTCATTTTGTCAAGTTTCATAGAGCTACTACAAACCATGTTGGATTTAGAGTTCCAAATTCATCTATCTCTACAGGAGTGAGCAGAGGGAAACATAAATATAAAAACTGCTACTGTAGACGAACGCTTCAACCTAGAAGAACAAAATTTGGTGACCAAGTGGGATTTGTGTACTGAACATTACCACTATGTATCATCAAGATTGGGTGTAAAAGTTTTTGCTCGTATTTCGGAAACTCGTTAATTCTTAGATGCTTGGCAACCCCTCTCAATGAAAGTGATTTTCCACAGTCTGTGCCTAGGGCTTCTTGAAGAGGAAACAAACCATAGAGACAAAACTGAGAACTCCTTTATTTTGTAAAGTTTAAAAGAGTTACTGCAAACCATGTTGCATTTAGAGTTTCAAATTCATCTATCTATATAGGAGAGAACAGAGGGAAAACTAAATATAAAAACTACTACTGCAGATGAACGCTTCAACCTAGAAGAACAAAATTTGGTGAGCCAAGTGGGATTTGTGTACTGATCATTACCACCAAGTATCATCAAGATTGGGTGAAAAAATATTTGCTGGTATTTGGGAAACTAGTTATTTCTTAGAAGCTTGGCAACCCCTCTCGATGAAAGTGCTTTTCCACAGTCTGTGCCTAGGGCTCCTTGAAGAGGAAACAAACCATAGAGACAAAACTGAGAACTCCTTTATTTTGTCAAGTTTCAAAGAGCTTCTACGAACCATGTTGGATTATAGTTCCAAATTCATCTATCTATATAGGAGTGAGCAGAGGGAAACATAAATATAAAAACTGCTTCTGTAGACGAACGCTTCAACCTAGAAGAACAAAATTTGGTGAGCCAAGTGGGATTTGTGTACTGAACATTACCACTATGTATCATCAAGATTGGGTGAAAAAGTTTTTGCTCGTATTTCGGAAACTCGTTAATTCTTAGAAGCTTGGCAACCCCTCTCAATGAAAGTGTTTTTCCACAGACTGTGCCTAGGGCTACTTGAAGAGGATACAAACCATTGAGAAAAAACTGAGAACTCCTTTATTTTGGTGAAGTTTCAAAGAGCTACTACGAACCATGTTGGATTTAGAGTTCCAAATTCATCTATCTATATAGGAGAGAGCAGAGGGAAACCTAAATATAAAAACTGCTACTGTAGGTGAACGCTTCAACCTAGAAGAACAAAATTTGGTGAGCCAAGTGGGATTTGTGAACTGATCATTACCACCAAGGATCATCAAGATGGGTGAAAAAATATTTGCTGGAAAATCGGAAACTCGTTAATTCTTAGACGCTTGGCAACCCCTCTCAATGAAAGTGCTTTTCCACAGACTGTGCCTAGGGCTACTTGAAGAGGATACAAACCATTGAGAAAAAACTGAGAACTCCTTTATTTTGGTCAAGTTTCAAAGAGCTACTACGAACCATGTTGGATTTAGAGTTCCAAATTCATCTATCTATATAGGAGAGAGCAGAGGGAAACCTAAATATAAAAACTGCTACTGTAGGTGAACGCTTCAACCTAGAAGAACAAAATTTGGTGAGCCAAGTGGGATTGGTGAACTGATCATTACCACCAAGGATCATCAAGATGGGTGAAAAAATATTTGCTGGAAAACCGGAAACTCGTTAATTCTTAGACGCTTGGCAACCCCTCTCAATGAAAGTGCTTTTCCACAGTCTGTGCCTAGGGCTACTTGAAGAGGAAACAATCCATAGAGACAAAACTGAGAACTCCTTTATTTTGTCAAGTTTCAAAGAATTACTACTATCCATGTTGGATTTAGAGTTCCAAATTCATCTATCTATATAGGAGAGAACAGAGGGAAAACTAAACATAAAAACTACTACTGCAGATGAACGCTTCAACCTAGAAGAACAAAATTTGGTGAGCCAAGTGGGATTTGTGTACTGATCATTACCACCAAGTATTATCAAGATTGGGTGAAAAAATATTTGCTGGTATTTGGGAAACTAGTTATTTGTTAGAAGCTTGGCAACCCCTCTCGATGAAAGTGCTTTTCCACAGTCTGTGCCTAGGGCTCCTTGAAGAGGAAACAAACCATAGAGGCAAAACTGAGATCTCCTTTATTTTGTCAAGTTTCAAAGAGCTTCTACGAACTATGTTGGATTTAGAGTTCCAAATTCATCTATCTATACAGGAGTGAACAGAGGGAAACCTAAATATAAAAACTGCTACTGTAGACGAACGCTTCATTCTAGAAGAACAAAATTTGGTGAGCTAAGAGGGATTTGTGTACTGATCATTACCACCAAGTATCATCAAGATTGGGTGAAAAAGTGTTTGCTCGTTTTTCGGAAACTCGTTAATTCTTAGAAGCTTGGCAACCCTTCTCAATGAAAGTAATTTTCAACTGTCTGTGCCTAGGGCTACTTGAAGAGGAAACAAACCATTGAGACAAAACTGAGAACTCCTTTATTTTGTCAAGTTTCAAAGAGCTACTACGAACCATGGTGGTTTTAGAGTTCCAAATTCATCTATCTATATAGGAGACAACAGAGGGAAACCCAAATATAAAAACTGCTACTGTAGACGAACGCTTCAACCGAGTAGAACAAATTTTGGTGGGAAAAGTGGGATTTGTGTACTGATCATTACCACCAAGTATCATCAAGATTGGTTAAAAAAAATATTTGGTGGTATTTCGGAAACTCGTTAATTCTTAGAAGCGTGGCAACCCCTCTCGATTAAAGTGCTTTTCCACAGTCTGTGCCTTGGGCTACTTGAATAGGAAACAAACCATAGAGACAAAACTGAGAACTCCTTTATTTTGTCAAGTTTCAAAGAGCTACTATGAACCATGTTGGATTTAGAGTTCCAAATTCATCTATCTATATAGGAGAGAGCAGAGGGAAACCTAAATATAAAAACTGCTACTGTAGACGAACGCTTCAACCTAGAAGAACAAAATTTGGTGAGCCAAGTGGGATTTGGGTACTGATCATTACCACCAAGTATCATCAAGATTAGGTGAAAAAATTTTTCCTGGTATTTCGGAAACTCGTTAATTCTTAGAAGCTTGGCAACCCTTCTCAATGAAAGTAATTTTCAACTGTCTATGCCTAGGGCTATTTGAAGATGAAACAAACCATAGAGACAAAACTGAGAACTCCTTTATTTTGTCAAGATTCAAAGAGCTACTACGAACCATGTTGGATTTAGAGTTACAAATTCATCTATCTATATACGAGAGAGCAGAGGGAAACCTAAATATAAAAACTGCTACTGTAGACGAACGCTTCAACCAGGAAGAACAAAATTTGGTGAGCCAAGTGGGATTTGTGAACTGATCATTACCACCATGGATCATCAAGATTGGGTGAAAAAATATTTGCTGGAAAATCGGAAACTCGTTAATTCTTAGAAGCTTGGCAGCCCCTCTCGATGAAAGTGCTTTTCCACAGTCTGTGCCTAGGGCTACTTGAAAATGAAACAAACTATAGAGAAAAAACTGAGAACTTCTTTATATTGTCAAGTTTCCAAGAGCTGCTTCGAACCATGTTGGATTTAGAGTTCCAATTCATCTATCTATATAGGAGAGAACAGAGGGAAACCTAAATATAAAAACTTCTACTGTAGACGAACGCTTCAACCTAGAAGAACAAAATTTGGTGAGCCAAGTGGGATTTGTGTACTGATCATTACCACCAAGCATCATCAAGATTAGGTGAAAAAATTTTTGCTGGTATTTCGGAAACTCGTTAATTCTTAGAAGCTTGGCAACCCTTCAATGAAAGTAATGTTCAACTGTCTGTGCCTACGGCTACTTGAAGAGGAAACAAACCATACAGACAAAACTGAGAACTCCTTTATTTTGTCAAGATTCAAAGAGCTACTACGAACCATGTTGGATTTAGAGTTCCAAGTTCATCTATCTATATACAAGAGAGCAGAGGGAAACCTAAATATAAAAACTGCTACTGTAGACGAACGCTTCAACCTAGAAGAACAAAATTTGGTGAGCCAAGTGGGATTTGTGTACTGATCATTACCACCAAGTATCATCAAGATTGGGTGAAAAAATATTTGCTGGGATTTCGGAAACTCGTTAATTCTTAGAAGCTTGGCCAACCCTCTCAATGAAATTGCTTTTCCTCAGTCTGTGCCAAGGGCTACTTGAAGAGGAAACAAACCATAGAGACAAAACTGAGAACTCCTTTATTTTGTCAAGCTTCAAAGAGGTTCTACGAACCATGTTGGATTTAGAGTTCCAAATTCATCTATCTATATAGGAGACAACAGAGGGAAACCTAAATATAAAAACTGACACTGTAGACGAACGCTTCAACATAGAAGAACAAAATTTGGTGAGCCAAGTGGGATTTGTGAACTGATCATTACCACCAAGTATCATCAAGATTGGGTGAAAAAATATTTGCTGGTATTTCGGAAACTCGTTAATTCTTAGAAGCATGGCAACCCCTCTCAATGAAAGTGCTATTCCACAGTCTGTGCATAGGGCTACTTGAATAGGAAACAAAGAATAGAGACAAAACTGAGAACTCATTTATTTTGTCAAGTTTCAAAGAGCTACTACAAACCATGTTGGATTTAGGGTTCCAAATTCATCTATCTATATATCAGAGAACAGAGGGAAACCTAAATTTAAAAACTGCTACTGTACACGAATGCTTCAACCTAGAAGAACAAAATTTCGTGAGCCAAGTGGGATTTGTGTACTGATCATTACCACCAAGTATCTTGAAGATTGGGTTAAAAAATATGTGCTGGTATTTCGTAAACTCGATAATTCTTAGAAGCTTGGCAACCCCTCTCAATGAAAGTGCTTTTCCACAGTCTGTGCTTAGGGCTACTTAAAGAGGAAACAAACCATAGAGACAAAACTGAGAACTCCTTTATTTTGTCAAGTTTCAAAGAGCTACTACACACCATGTTGGATTTAGAGTTCCATATATATCTATCTATATAGGAGAGAACAGAGGGAAACCTAAATATAAAAACTGCTACTGTAGACGAACGCTTCAACCTAGAAGAACAAAATTTGGTGAGCCAAGTTGGAGTTGTGTACTGATCATTACCACGACGGATAATCAAGATTGGGTGAAAAAATATTTGCTGGAATATCGGAAACTGGTTAATTCTTAGAAGCTTGGTAGCCCCTCTTGATGAAAGTGCTTTTCCACAGTCTTTGCCTGGGGCTACTTGAAAAGGAAACAAACCATGGAGAAAAAACAGAGAACTCCTTTATATTGTCAAGTTTCCAAGAGCTAATACGAACCATGTTGGATTTAGAGTTTCCAATTCATCTCTGTATATAGGAGAGAACAGAGGGAAACCCAAATATAAAAACTGCTAATGTAGACGAACGCTTCAACCTAGAAGAACAAAATTTGGTGGACCAAGTGGGATTTGTGTACTGATCATTACCACCAAGTATCATCAAGATTAGGTGAAAAAATTTTTGCTGGTATTTCGGAAACTCGTTAATTCTTAGAAGCTTGGCAACCCTTCTCAATGAAAGTAATTTTCAACTGTCTGTGCCTAGGGCTACTTGAAGAGGAAACAAACCATAGAGAGAAAACTGAGAACTCCTTTATTTTGTCAAGTTTCAAAGAGCTACTACAAACCATGTTGGATATATAGTTCCAAATTCATCTGTCTATATAAGAGAGAGCAGAGGGAAACCTAAATATAAAAACTGCTACTGTAGACGAACGCTTCAACCTAGAAGAACAAAATTTGGTGAGCCAAGTGGGATTTGTGTACTGATCATTGTCACCAAGTATCATCAAGATTGGGTGAAAAAATATTTGCTGGTAATTTGGAAACTCGTTAATTATTAGAAGCTTGGAAATCCCTCTCAATGAAATTGCTTTTCCACAGTCTGTGCCTAGGGCTACTTGAAGAGGAAACAAACCATAGCTACAAAACTGAGAACTCCTTTATTTTGTCAAGTTTCAAAGAGCTTCTACGAACCATGTTGGATTATAGTTCCAAATTCATCTATCTATATAGGAGTGAGCAGAGGGAAACATAAATATAAAAACTGCTACTGTAGACGAACGCTTCAACCTAGAAGAACATAATTTGGTGAGCCACGTGGGATTTGTATACTGAACATTACCACTATGTATCATCAAGATTGGGTGAAAGAGTTTTTGCTCGTATTTCGGAAACTCGTTAATTCTTAGACGCTTGGCAACCCCTCTAAATGAAATTGCTTTTCCACAGTCTGTACCTAGGGCTACTTGAAGAGGAAACAAACCATAGAGACAAAACTGAGAACTCCTTTATTTTGTAAAGTATAAAAGAGCTACTGCAAACCATGTTGCATTTAGAGTTCCAAATTCATCTATCTATATAGGAGAGAACAGAGGGAAAACTAAATATAAAAACTACTAATGCAGACGAACCCTTCAAACTAGAAGAACAAAATTTGGTGAGCCAAGTGGGATTTGTGTACTGATCATTACCACCAAGTATCATCAAGATTGGGTGAAAAAATATTTGCTGGTATTTGGGAAACTAGTTAATTCTTAGAAGCTTGGCAACCCCTCTCGATGAAAGTGCTTTTCCACAGTCTGTGCCTTGGGATACTTGAAGAGGAAACAAACCATAGAGACAAAACTGAGAACTCCTTTATTTTGTCAAGTTTCAAAGAGCTTCTACGAACTATGTTGGATTTAGAGTTCCAAATTCATCTATCTCTACAGGAGTGAGCAGAGGGAAACCTAAATATAAAAACTGCTACTGTAGACGAACGCTTCAACCTAGAAGAAAAAAATTTGGTGAGCTAAGAGGGATTTGTGTACTGATCATTACCACCAAGTATCATCAAGATTGGGTGAAAAAGTGTTTGCTCGTATTTCGGAAACTCGTTAATTCTTAGAAGCTTGGCAACCCCTCTCAATGAAAGTGCTTTTCCACAGACTGTGCCTAGGGCTACTTGAACAGGAAACAAACCATTGAGACAAAACTGAGAACTCCTTTATTTTGTCAAGTTTCAAAGAGCTACTACAAACCATGTTGGATTTAGAGTTCCAAATTCATCTATCTATATAGGAGAGAGCAGAGGGAAACCTAAATATAAAAACTGCTACTGTAGACGAACGCTTCAACCTAGAAGAACAAATTTTGATGAGCCAAGTGGGATTTGTGTACTGATCATTACCACCAAGTATCATCAAGATTGGTTAAAAAAAATATTTGCTGGTATTTCGGAAACTCGTTAATTCTTAGAAGCTTGCCAACCCCTCTCGATGAAAGTGCTTTTCCACAGTCTGTGCCTTGGGCTACTTGAATAGGAAACAAACCATAGAGACAAAACTGAGAACTCCTTCATTTTGTCAAGTTTCAAAGAGCTTCTACGAACTATGTTGGATGTAGAGTTCCAAATTCATCTATCTATATAGGAGAGAGCAGAGTGAAACCTAAATATAAAAACTGCTAGTGTAGGCGAACGCTTCAACCTAGAAGAACAAAATTTGGTGAGCCAAGTGGGATTTGTGAACTGATCATTACCACCAAGGATCATCAAGATTGGGTGAAAAAATATTTGCTGGAAAATCGGAAACTCGTTAATTCTTAGAAGCTTGGCAGCCCCTCTCGATGAAAGTGCTTTTCCACAGTCTGTGCCTAGGGCTACTTGAAAATGAAACAAACTATAGAGAAAAAACTGAGAACTTCTTTATATTGTCAAGTTTCCAAGAGCTGCTTCGAACCATGTTGGATTTAGAGTTCCAATTCATCTATCTATATAGGAGAGAACAGAGGGAAACCTAAATATAAAAACTTCTACTGTAGACGAACGCTTCAACATAGAAGAACAAAATTTGGTGAGCCAAGTGGGATTTGTGTACTGATCATTACCACCAAGCATCATCAAGATTAGGTGAAAAAATTTTTGCTGGTATTTCGGAAACTCGTTAATTCTTAGAAGCTTGGCAACCCTTCAATGAAAGTAATGTTCAACTGTCTGTGCCTACGGCTACTTGAAGAGGAAACAAACCATACAGACAAAATTGAACTCCTTTATTTTGTCAAGATTCAAAGAGCTACTACGAACCATGTTGGATTTAGAGTTCCAAGTTCATCTATCTATATACAAGAGAGCAGAGGGAAACCTAAATATAAAAACTGCTACTGTAGACGAACGCTTCAACCTAGAAGAACAAAATTTGGTGAGCCAAGTGGGATTTGTGTACTGATCATTACCACCAAGTATCATCAAGATTGGGTGAAAAAATATTTGCTGGGATTTCGGAAACTCGTTAATTCTTAGAAGCTTGGCCAACCCTCTCAATGAAATTGCTTTTCCTCAGTCTGTGCCAAGGGCTACTTGAAGAGGAAACAAACCATAGAGACAAAACTGAGAACTCCTTTATTTTGTCAAGCTTCAAAGAGGTTCTACGAACCATGTTGGATTTAGAGTTCCAAATTCATCTATCTATATAGGAGACAACAGAGGGAAACCTAAATATAAAAACTGACACTGTAGACGAACGCTTCAACATAGAAGAACAAAATTTGGTGAGCCAAGTGGGATTTGTGAACTGATCATTACCACCAAGTATCATCAAGATTGGGTGAAAAAATATTTGCTGGTATTTCGAAAACTCGTTAATTCTTAGAAGCATGGCAACCCCTCTCAATGAAAGTGCTATTCCACAGTCTGTGCATAGGGCTACTTGAATAGGAAACAAAGAATAGAGACAAAACTGAGAACTCATTTATTTTGTCAAGTTTCAAAGAGCTACTACAAACCATGTTGGATTTAGGGTTCCAAATTCATCTATCTATATATCAGAGAACAGAGGGAAACCTAAATTTAAAAACTGCTACTGTACACGAATGCTTCAACCTAGAAGAACAAAATTTCGTGAGCCAAGTGGGATTTGTGTACTGATCATTACCACCAAGTATCTTGAAGATTGGGTTAAAAAATATGTGCTGGTATTTCGTAAACTCGATAATTCTTAGAAGCTTGGCAACCCCTCTCAATGAAAGTGCTTTTCCACAGTCTGTGCTTAGGGCTACTTAAAGAGGAAACAAACCATAGAGACAAAACTGAGAACTCCTTTATTTTGTCAAGTTTCAAAGAGCTACTACACACCATGTTGGATTTAGAGTTCCATATATATCTATCTATATAGGAGAGAACAGAGGGAAACCTAAATATAAAAACTGCTACTGTAGACGAACGCTTCAACCTAGAAGAACAAAATTTGGTGAGCCAAGTTGGAGTTGTGTACTGATCATTACCACGACGGATAATCAAGATTGGGTGAAAAAATATTTGCTGGAATATCGGAAACTGGTTAATTCTTAGAAGCTTGGTAGCCCCTCTTGATGAAAGTGCTTTTCCACAGTCTTTGCCTGGGGCTACTTGAAAAGGAAACAAACCATGGAGAAAAAACAGAGAACTCCTTTATATTGTCAAGTTTCCAAGAGCTAATACGAACCATGTTGGATTTAGAGTTTCAAATTCATCTCTGTATATAGGAGAGAACAGAGGGAAACCCAAATATAAAAACTGCTAATGTAGACGAACGCTTCAACCTAGAAGAACAAAATTTGGTGGACCAAGTGGGATTTGTGTACTGATCATTACCACCAAGTATCATCAAGATTAGGTGAAAAAATTTTTGCTGGTATTTCGGAAACTCGTTAATTCTTAGAAGCTTGGCAACCCTTCTCAATGAAAGTAATTTTCAACTGTCTGTGCCTAGGGCTACTTGAAGAGGAAACAAACCATAGAGAGAAAACTGAGAACTCCTTTATTTTGTCAAGTTTCAAAGAGCTACTACAAACCATGTTGGATATATAGTTCCAAATTCATCTGTCTATATAAGAGAGAGCAGAGGGAAACCTAAATATAAAAACTGCTACTGTAGACGAACGCTTCAACCTAGAAGAACAAAATTTGGTGAGCCAAGTGGGATTTGTGTACTGATCATTGTCACCAAGTATCATCAAGATTGGGTGAAAAAATATTTGCTGGTAATTTGGAAACTCGTTAATTATTAGAAGCTTGGAAATCCCTCTCAATGAAATTGCTTTTCCACAGTCTGTGCCTAGGGCTACTTGAAGAGGAAACAAACCATAGCTACAAAACTGAGAACTCCTTTATTTTGTCAAGTTTCAAAGAGCTTCTACGAACCATGTTGGATTATAGTTCCAAATTCATCTATCTATATAGGAGTGAGCAGAGGGAAACATAAATATAAAAACTGCTACTGTAGACGAACGCTTCAACCTAGAAGAACATAATTTGGTGAGCCACGTGGGATTTGTATACTGAACATTACCACTATGTATCATCAAGATTGGGTGAAAGAGTTTTTGCTCGTATTTCGGAAACTCGTTAATTCTTAGACGCTTGGCAACCCCTCTAAATGAAATTGCTTTTCCACAGTCTGTACCTAGGGCTACTTGAAGAGGAAACAAACCATAGAGACAAAACTGAGAACTCCTTTATTTTGTAAAGTATAAAAGAGCTACTGCAAACCATGTTGCATTTAGAGTTCCAAATTCATCTATCTATATAGGAGAGAACAGAGGGAAAACTAAATATAAAAACTACTAATGCAGACGAACCCTTCAAACTAGAAGAACAAAATTTGGTGAGCCAAGTGGGATTTGTGTACTGATCATTACCACCAAGTATCATCAAGATTGGGTGAAAAAATATTTGCTGGTATTTGGGAAACTAGTTAATTCTTAGAAGCTTGGCAACCCCTCTCGATGAAAGTGCTTTTCCACAGTCTGTGCCTTGGGATACTTGAAGAGGAAACAAACCATAGAGACAAAACTGAGAACTCCTTTATTTTGTCAAGTTTCAAAGAGCTTCTACGAACTATGTTGGATTTAGAGTTCCAAATTCATCTATCTCTACAGGAGTGAGCAGAGGGAAACCTAAATATAAAAACTGCTACTGTAGACGAACGCTTCAACCTAGAAGAAAAAAATTTGGTGAGCTAAGAGGGATTTGTGTACTGATCATTACCACCAAGTATCATCAAGATTGGGTGAAAAAGTGTTTGCTCGTATTTCGGAAACTCGTTAATTCTTAGAAGCTTGGCAACCCCTCTCAATGAAAGTGCTTTTCCACAGACTGTGCCTAGGGCTACTTGAACAGGAAACAAACCATTGAGACAAAACTGAGAACTCCTTTATTTTGTCAAGTTTCAAAGAGCTACTACAAACCATGTTGGATTTAGAGTTCCAAATTCATCTATCTATATAGGAGAGAGCAGAGGGAAACCTAAATATAAAAACTGCTACTGTAGACGAACGCTTCAACCTAGAAGAACAAATTTTGATGAGCCAAGTGGGATTTGTGTACTGATCATTACCACCAAGTATCATCAAGATTGGTTAAAAAAAATATTTGCTGGTATGTCGGAAACTCGTTAATTCTTAGAAGCTTGCCAACCCCTCTCGATGAAAGTGCTTTTCCACAGTCTGTGCCTTGGGCTACTTGAATAGGAAACAAACCATAGAGACAAAACTGAGAACTCCTTCATTTTGTCAAGTTTCAAAGAGCTTCTACGAACTATGTTGGATGTAGAGTTCCAAATTCATCTATCTATATAGGAGAGAGCAGAGTGAAACCTAAATATAAAAACTGCTAGTGTAGGCGAACGCTTCAACCTAGAAGAACAAAATTTGGTGAGCCAAGTGGGATTTGTGAACTGATCATTACCACCAAGGATCATCAAGATTGGGTGAAAAAATATTTGCTGGAAAATCGGAAACTCGTTAATTCTTAGAAGCTTGGCAGCCCCTCTCGATGAAAGTGCTTTTCCACAGTCTGTGCCTAGGGCTACTTGAAAATGAAACAAACTATAGAGAAAAAACTGAGAACTTCTTTATATTGTCAAGTTTCCAAGAGCTGCTTCGAACCATGTTGGATTTAGAGTTCCAATTCATCTATCTATATAGGAGAGAACAGAGGGAAACCTAAATATAAAAACTTCTACTGTAGACGAACGCTTCAACATAGAAGAACAAAATTTGGTGAGCCAAGTGGGATTTGTGTACTGATCATTACCACCAAGCATCATCAAGATTAGGTGAAAAAATTTTTGCTGGTATTTCGGAAACTCGTTAATTCTTAGAAGCTTGGCAACCCTTCAATGAAAGTAATGTTCAACTGTCTGTGCCTACGGCTACTTGAAGAGGAAACAAACCATACAGACAAAACTGAGAACTCCTTTATTTTGTCAAGATTCAAAGAGCTACTACGAACCATGTTGGATTTAGAGTTCCAAGTTCATCTATCTATATACAAGAGAGCAGAGGGAAACCTAAATATAAAAACTGCTACTGTAGACGAACGCTTCAACCTAGAAGAACAAAATTTGGTGAGCCAAGTGGGATTTGTGTACTGATCATTACCACCAAGTATCATCAAGATTGGGTGAAAAAATATTTGCTGGGATTTCGGAAACTCGTTAATTCTTAGAAGCTTGGCCAACCCTCTCAATGAAATTGCTTTTCCTCAGTCTGTGCCAAGGGCTACTTGAAGAGGAAACAAACCATAGAGACAAAACTGAGAACTCCTTTATTTTGTCAAGCTTCAAAGAGGTTCTACGAACCATGTTGGATTTAGAGTTCCAAATTCATCTATCTATATAGGAGACAACAGAGGGAAACCTAAATATAAAAACTGACACTGTAGACGAACGCTTCAACATAGAAGAACAAAATTTGGTGAGCCAAGTGGGATTTGTGAACTGATCATTACCACCAAGTATCATCAAGATTGGGTGAAAAAATATTTGCTGGTATTTCGGAAACTCGTTAATTCTTAGAAGCATGGCAACCCCTCTCAATGAAAGTGCTATTCCACAGTCTGTGCATAGGGCTACTTGAATAGGAAACAAAGAATAGAGACAAAACTGAGAACTCATTTATTTTGTCAAGTTTCAAAGAGCTACTACAAACCATGTTGGATTTAGGGTTCCAAATTCATCTATCTATATATCAGAGAACAGAGGGAAACCTAAATTTAAAAACTGCTACTGTACACGAATGCTTCAACCTAGAAGAACAAAATTTCGTGAGCCAAGTGGGATTTGTGTACTGATCATTACCACCAAGTATCTTGAAGATTGGGTTAAAAAATATGTGCTGGTATTTCGTAAACTCGATAATTCTTAGAAGCTTGGCAACCCCTCTCAATGAAAGTGCTTTTCCACAGTCTGTGCTTAGGGCTACTTAAAGAGGAAACAAACCATAGAGACAAAACTGAGAACTCCTTTATTTTGTCAAGTTTCAAAGAGCTACTACACACCATGTTGGATTTAGAGTTCCATATATATCTATCTATATAGGAGAGAACAGAGGGAAACCTAAATATAAAAACTGCTACTGTAGACGAACGCTTCAACCTAGAAGAACAAAATTTGGTGAGCCAAGTTGGAGTTGTGTACTGATCATTACCACTACGGATAATCAAGATTGGGTGAAAAAATATTTGCTGGAATATCGGAAACTGGTTAATTCTTAGAAGCTTGGTAGCCCCTCTTGATGAAAGTGCTTTTCCACAGTCTTTGCCTGGGGCTACTTGAAAAGGAAACAAACCATGGAGAAAAAACAGAGAACTCCTTTATATTGTCAAGTTTCCAAGAGCTAATACGAACCATGTTGGATTTAGAGTTTCAAATTCATCTCTGTATATAGGAGAGAACAGAGGGAAACCCAAATATAAAAACTGCTAATGTAGACGAACGCTTCAACCTAGAAGAACAAAATTTGGTGAGCCAAGTGGGATTTGTGTACTGATCATTACCACCAAGTATCATCAAGATTAGGTGAAAAAATTTTTGCTGGTATTTCGGAAACTCGTTAATTCTTAGAAGCTTGGCAACCCTTCTCAATGAAAGTAATTTTCAACTGTCTGTGCCTAGGGCTACTTGAAGAGGAAACAAACCATAGAGAGAAAACTGAGAACTCCTTTATTTTGTCAAGTTTCAAAGAGCTACTACAAACCATGTTGGATATATAGTTCCAAATTCATCTGTCTATATAAGAGAGAGCAGAGGGAAACCTAAATATAAAAACTGCTACTGTAGACGAACGCTTCAACCTAGAAGAACAAAATTTGGTGAGCCAAGTGGGATTTGTGTACTGATCATTGTCACCAAGTATCATCAAGATTGGGTGAAAAAATATTTGCTGGTAATTTGGAAACTCGTTAATTATTAGAAGCTTGGAAATCCCTCTCAATGAAATTGCTTTTCCACAGTCTGTGCCTAGGGCTACTTGAAGAGGAAACAAACCATAGCTACAAAACTGAGAACTCCTTTATTTTGTCAAGTTTCAAAGAGCTTCTACGAACCATGTTGGATTATAGTT
>NW_027511512.1:0-24398 GCF_048772815.1 Callospermophilus lateralis
TGCATTCGTTTGCAGTAACAGTTTGAAGTTTAGGTTTCACTCTGTTTTCTCCTATATCTGACAGATGCAGTTAGAACTCTAAATCAAACACGGTTTGTGCTAGCTTCTTGAAACTTGACACAATACAGTAGTTCTACGTTCTATCTCTAAGGTTTGTTTCCCTCTTGATGTAGCCTTAAGCAGATACTGGTGAATGACACATTCAATGAAAGGCGTGGTTAGGCGGCCAAAACACTAGAGTCTCCTGAAATCTCAACATAAATTTTTGCTTCCGACCTTCATGATACTTTCAAGGTAATGAGCAGTACTCCAATCAAACTTGGATGCCCAAGTTTCGTTCTCCTAGGTTGAAGCATTCGTTTGCAGTAACAGTTTGAATTTTTAGGTTTCACTCTGTTTTCTCCTATATTGACAGATGCGTTCGAACTCTAAATCAAACACGGTTTGTGCTAGCTTCTTGAAACTTGACACAATACATTAGTTCTACGTTCTATCTCTAAGGTTTGTTTCCTCTTGATGTAGCCTACAGCAGGGACTGGCGGAAACACTCTGTATTGAAGGGGTTGCCAAACTTCCAAAACGCTAGAGTCTCCTGAAATCTCAACATATATTTTTTCATCCAATCTTCATGATACTTTCAAGTAATGATCAGTACACCCAATCCCACTTGCATGCTCAAGTTTCATTCCTTTTACGTTGAAGCATTCGTTTGCAGTAACAGTTTGAAGTTTTAGGTTTCACTCTGTTTTCTCCTTAATGACAGATGCCAGTTAGAACTCTAAATCAAACACGGTTTGTGCTAGCTTCTTGAAACTTGACACAATACAGTAGTTCTACGTTCTATTTCTAAGGTTTGTTTCCTCTTGATGTAGCCTTAAGCAGATACTGGTGAATGAGCACATTCAATGAAAGGTCGTTGTTAGGCTGCCAAAACACTAGAGTCTCCTGAAATCTCAACATAAATATTTGCTTCCGACCTTCATGATACTTTCAAGTAATGAGCAGTACACCAATCAAACTTGGATGCCCAAGTTTCGTTCTCCTAGGTTGAAGCAATCGTTTGCAGTAACAGTTTGAATTTTTAGGTTTCACTCTGTTTTCTCCTATATTGACAGATGCGTTCGAACTCTAAATCAAACACGGTTTGTGCTAGCTTCTTGAAACTTGACACAATACATTAGTTCTACGTCTATCTCTAAGGTTTGTTTCCTCTTGATGTAGCCTAAAGCAGGACTGGCGAATAACACTCATATTGAAGGGGTGCCAAAACTCCAAAATGCTAGAGTCTCCTGAAATCTCAACATATATTTTTTCATCCAATCTTCATGATAACTTTCAAGTAATGATCAGTACCCAATCCCACTTGCCATGCTCAAGTTTCATTCTTTTACGTTGAAGCATTCTGTTTGCAGTAACAGTTTGAATTTTTAGGTTTCACTCTGTTTTCTCCTATATTGACAGATGCAGTCGAACTATATCCAACACGGTTTGTGCTAGCTTCTTGAAACTTGACACAATACATTAGTTCTACGTTCTATCTCTAAGGTTTGTTTCCTCTTGATGTAGCCTAAAGCAGGGACTGGCGAATAACACGTATAATGAAAGGAGTTGCCAAACTTCCAAAACACTAGTCTCCTGAAATCTCAACATATATTTTTTCATCCAATCTTCATGATACTTTCAAGTAATGATCAGTACACCAATCCCACTTGGATGCTCAACTTTCGTTTTTTTACGTTGATGCATTCGTTTGCAGTAACAGTTTGAAGTTTTAGGTTTCACTCTGTTTTCTCCTATATTGACAGATGCAGTTAGAACTCTAAATCAAACACGGTTTGTGCTAGCTTCTTGAAACTTGACACAATACAGTAGTTCTACGTTCTATCTCTAAGGTTTGTTTCCTCTTGATGTAGCCTTAAGCAGATACTGGTGAATGACACATTCAATGAAAGCGTGGTTAGGCGGCCAAAACACTAGAGTCTCCTGAAATCTCAACATAAATTTTTGCTTCCGACCTTCATGATACTTTCAAGTAATGAGCAGTACTCCAATCAAACTTGGATGCCCAAGTTTCGTTCTCCTAGGTTGAAGCATTCGTTTGCAGTAACAGTTTGAATTTTTAGGTTTCACTCTGTTTTCTCCTATATTGACAGATGCGTTCGAACTCTAAATCAAACACGGTTTGTGCTAGCTTCTTGAAACTTGACACAATACATTAGTTCTACGTTCTATCTCTAAGGTTTGTTTCCTCTTGATGTAGCCTAAAGCAGGGACTGGCGAATAACACTCGTATTGAAGGGGTTGCCAAACTTCCAAAACGCTAGAGTCTCCTGAAATCTCAACATATATTTTTTCATCCAATCTTCATGATACTTTCAAGTAATGATCAGTACACCATCCCACTTGCATGCTCAAGTTTCATTCTTTTACGTTGAAGCATTCCGTTTGCAGTAACAGTTTGAAGTTTTAGGTTTCACTCTGTTTTCTCCTATATTGACAGATGCAGTTAGAACTCTAAATCAAACACGGTTTGTGCTAGCTTCTTGAAACTTGACACAATACAGTAGTTCTACGTTCTATTTCTAAGGTTTGTTTCCTCTTGATGTAGCCTTAAGCAGATACTGGTGAATGACACATTCAATGAAAGGCGTTGTTAGGCTGCCAAAACACTAGAGTCTCCTGAAATCTCAACATAAATATTTGCTTCCGACCTTCATGATACTTTCAAGTAATGAGCAGTACACCAATCAAACTTGGATGCCCAAGTTTCGTTCTCCTAGGTTGAAGCAATCGTTTGCAGTAACAGTTTGAATTTTAGGTTTCCACTCTGTTTTCCTCCTATATTGACAGATGCGTTCGAACTCTAAATCAAACACGGTTTGTGCTAGCTTCTTGAAACTTGACACAATACATTAGTTCTACGTTCTATCTCTAAGGTTTGTTTCCTCTTGATGTAGCCTAAAGCAGGGACTGGCGAATAACACTCATATTGAAGGGGTTGCCAAACTTCCAAAATGCTAGAGTCTCCTGAAATCTCAACATATATTTTTCATCCAATCTTCATGATACTTTCAAGTAATGATCAGTACACCAATCCCACTTGCATGCTCAAGTTTCATTCTTTTACGTTGAAGCATTCGTTTGCAGTAACAGTTTGAATTTTAGGTTTTCACTCTGTTTTCTCCTATATTGACAGATGCAGTTCGACTATATCCAACACGGTTTGTGCTAGCTTCTTGAAACTTGACACAATAACATTAGTTCTACGTTCTATCTCTAAGGGTTTGTTTCCTCTTGATGTAGCCTAAAGCAGGGACTGGCGAATAACACGTATAATGAAAGGAGTTGCCAAACTTCCAAAACACTAGTCTCCTGAAATCTCAACATATATTTTTTCATCCAATCTTCATGATACTTTCAAGTAATGATCAGTACACCAATCCCACTTGGATGCTCAAGTTTCGTTTTTTTACGTTGATGCATTCGTTTGCAGTAAACAGTTTGAAGTTTTAGTTTCACTCTGTTTTCTCCTATATTGACAGATGCAGTTAGAACTCTAAATCAAACACAGGTTTGTGCTAGCTTCTTGAAACTTGACACAATACAGTAGTTCTACGTTCTATCTCTAAGGTTTGTTTCCTCTTGATGTAGCCTTAAGCAGATACTGGTGAATGACACATTCAATGAAAGGCGTGGTTAGGCGGCCAAAACACTAGAGTCTCCTGAAATCTCAACATAAATTTTTGCTTCCGACCTTCATGATACTTTCAAGTAATGAGCAGTACTCCAATCAAACTTGGATGCCCAAGTTTCGTTCTCCTAGGTTGAAGCATTCGTTTGGCAGTAACAGTTTGAATTTTTAGGTTTCACTCTGTTTTCTCCTATATTGACAGATGCGTTCGAACTCTAAATCAAACACGGTTTGTGCTAGCTTCTTGAAACTTGACACAATACATTAGTTCTACGTTCTATCTCTAAGGTTTGTTTCCTCTTGATGTAGCCTAAAGCAGGACTGGCGAATAACACTCGTATTGAAGGGGTTGCCAAACTTCCAAAACGCTAGAGTCTCCTGAAATCTCAACATATATTTTTTCATCCAATCTTCATGATACTTTCAAGTAATGATCAGTACACCAATCCCACTTGCATGCTCAAGTTTCATTCTTTTACGTTGAAGCATTCGTTTGCAGTAACAGTTTGAAGTTTTAGGTTTAACTCTGTTTTCTCCCTATATTGACAGATGCAGTTAGAACTCTAAATCAAACACGGTTTGTGCTAGCTTCTTGAAACTTGACACAATACAGTAGTTCTACGTTCTATTTCTAAGGTTTGTTTCCTCTTGATGTAGCCTTAAGCAGATAATTGGTGAATGACACATTCAATGAAAGGCGTTGTTAGGCTGCCAAAACACTAGAGTCTCCTGAAATCTCAACATAAATATTTGCTTCCGACCTTCATGATACTTTCAAGTAATGAGCAGTACACCAATCAAACTTGCATGCCCAAGTTTCGTTCTCCTAGGTTGAAGCATTCGTTTGCAGTAACAGTTTGAATTTTTAGGTTTCACTCTGTTTTCTCCTATATTGACAGATGCAGTTCGAACTATATCAAACACGGTTTGTGCTAGCTTCCTGGAAACTTGACACAATACATTAGTTCTACGTTCTATCTCTAAGTTTGTTTCCTCTTGATGTAGCCTAAAGCAGGACTGGCGAATAACACTCGTATTGAAGGGGTTGCCAAACTTCCAAAACACTAGAGTCTCCTGAAATCTCAACATATATTTTTCATCCAATCTTCATGATACTTTCAAGTAATGATCAGTACACCAATCCCACTTGCATGCTCAAGTTTCATTCTTTTACGTTGAAGCATTCGTTTGCAGTAACAGTTTGAATTTTTAGGTTTCACTCTGTTTTCTCCTATATTGACAGATGCAGTTAGAACTCTAAATCAAACACGGTTTGTGCTAGCTTCTTGAAACTTGACACAATACAGTAGTTCTACGTTCTATTTCTAAGGTTTGTTTCCTCTTGATGTAGCCTTAAGCAGATACTGGTGAATGACACATTCAATGAAAGGCGTTGTTAGGCTGCCAAAACACTAGAGTCTCCTGAAATCTCAACATAAATATTTGCTTCCGACCTTCATGATACTTTCAAGTAATGAGCAGTACACCAATCAAACTTGGATGCCCAAGTTTCGTTTCTCCTAGGTTGAAGCAATCGTTTGCAGTAACAGTTTTGAATTTTTTAGGTTTCACTCTGTTTTCTCCTATATTGACAGATGCGTTCGAACTCTAAATCAAACACGTTTGTGCTAGCTCTTGAAACTTGACACAATACATTAGTTCTACGTTCTATCTCTAAGGTTTGTTTCCTCTTGATGTAGCCTAAAGCAGGGACTGGCGAATAACACTCATATTGAAGGGGTTGCCAAACTTCCAAAATGCTAGAGTCTCCTGAAATCTCAACATATATTTTTTCATCCAATCTTCATGATACTTTCAAGTAATGATCAGTACACCAATCCCACTTGCATGCTCAAGTTTCATTCTTTTACGTTGAAGCATTCGTTTGCAGTAACAGTTTGAATTTTTAGGTTTCACTCTGTTTTCTCCTATATTGACAGATGCAGTTCGAACTATATCCAACACGGTTTGTGCTAGCTTCTTGAAACTTGACACAATACATTAGTTCTACGTTCTATCTCTAAGGTTTGTTTCCTCTTGATGTAGCCTAAAGCAGGGACTGGCGAATAACACGTATAATGAAAGGAGTTGCCAAACTTCCAAAACACTAGTCTCCTGAAATCTCAACATATATTTTTTCATCCAATCTTCATGATACTTTCAAGTAATGATCAGTACACCAATCCCACTTGGATGCTCAACTTTCGTTTTTTTACGTTGATGCATTCGTTTGCAGTAACAGTTTGAAGTTTTAGGTTTCACTCTGTTTTCTCCTATATTGACAGATGCAGTTAGAACTCTAAATCAAACACGGTTTGTGCTAGCTTCTTGAAACTTGACACAATACAGTAGTTCTACGTTCTATTTCTAAGGTTTGTTTCCTCTTGATGTAGCCTTAAGCAGATACTGGTGAATGACACATTCAAATGAAAGGCGTTGTTAGGCTGCCAAAACACTAGAGTCTCCTGAAATCTCAACATAAATATTTGCTTCCGACCTTCATGATACTTTCAAGTAATGAGCAGTACACCAATCAAACTTGCATGCCCAAGTTTCGTTCTCCTAGGTTGAAGCATTCGTTTGCAGTAACAGTTTGAATTTTTAGGTTTCACTCTGTTTTCTCCTATATTGACAGATGCAGTTCGAACTATATCAAACACGGTTTGTGCTAGCTTCTGGAAACTTGACACAATACATTAGTTCTACGTTCTAATCTCTAAGTTTGTTTCCTCTTGATGTAGCCTAAAGCAGGGACTGGCGAATAACACTCAATTGAAGGGTTGCCAAACTTCCAAAACACTAGAGTCTCCTGAAATCTCAACATATATTTTTTCATCCAATCTTCATGATACTTTCAAGTAATGATCAGTACACCAATCCCACTTGCATGCTCAAGTTTCATTCTTTTACGTTGAAGCATTCGTTTGCAGTAACAGTTTGAATTTTTAGGTTTCACTCTGTTTTCTCCTATATTGACAGATGCAGTTCGAACTATATCCAACACGGTTTGTTGCTAGCTTCTTGAAACTTGACACAATACATTAGTTCTACGTTCTATCTCTAAGGTTTGTTTCCTCTTGAGGTAGCCTAAAGCAGGGACTGGCGAATAACACGTATAATGAAAGGAGTTGCCAAACTTCCAAAACACTAGTCTCCTGAAATCTCAACATATATTTTTTCATCCAATCTTCATGATACTTTCAAGTAATGATCAGTACACCAATCCCACTTGGATGCTCAACTTTCGTTTTTTTACGTTGATGCATTCGTTTGCAGTAACAGTTTGAAGTTTTAGGTTTCACTCTGTTTTCTCCTATATTGACAGATGCAGTTAGAACTCTAAATCAAACACGGTTTGTGCTAGCTTCTTGAAACTTGACACAATACAGTAGTTCTACGTTCTATCTCTAAGGTTTGTTTCCTCTTGATGTAGCCTTAAGCAGATACTGGTGAATGACACATTCAATGAAAGGCGTGGTAGGCGGCCAAAACACTAGAGTCTCTGAAATCTCACATAAATTTTTGCTTCCGACCTTCATGATACTTTCAAGTAATGAGCAGTACTCCAATCAAACTTGGATGCCCAAGTTTCGTTCTCTAGGTTGAAGCATTCGTTTGCAGTAACAGTTTGAATTTTTAGGTTTCACTCTGTTTTCTCCTATATAGACAGATGCGTTCGAACTCTAAATCAAACACGGTTTGTGCTAGCTTCTTGAAACTTGACACAATACATTAGTTCTACGTTCTATCTCTAAGGTTTGTTTCCTCTTGATGTAGCCTAAAGCAGGGACTGGCGAATAACACTCGTATTGAAGGGGGTTGCCAAACTTCCAAAACGCTAGAGTCTCCTGAAATCTCAACATATATTTTTTCATCCAATCTTCATGATACTTTCAAGTAATGATCAGTACACCAATCCCACTTGCCATGCTCAAGTTTCATTCTTTTAGTTGAAGCAATTCGTTTGCAGTAACAGTTTGAAGTTTTAGGTTTCACTCTGTTTTCTCCTATATTGAATATAGGAGAAAACAGAGTGAAACCTAAAACTTCAAACTGTTACTGCAAACGAATGCTTCAACGTAAAAGAATGAAACTTGAGCATGCAAGTGGGATTGGTGTACTGATCATTACTTGAAAGTATCATGAAGATTGGATGAAAAAATATATGTTGAGATTTCAGGAGACTCTAGCGTTTTGGAAGTTTGGCAACCCCTTCAATACGAGTGTTATTCGCCAGTCCCTGCTTTAGGCTACATCAAGAGGAAACAAACCTTAGAGATAGAACGTAGAACTAAATGTATTGTGTCAAGTTTCAAGAAGCTAGCACAAACCGTGTTTGATTTAGAGTTCGAACGCATCTGTCAATATAGGAGAAAACAGAGTGAAACCTAAAAATTCAAACTGTTACTGCAAACGAATGCTTCAACCTAGGAGAACGAAACTTGGGCATCCAAGTTTGATTGGAGTACTGCTCATTACTTGAAAGTATCATGAAGGTCGGAAGCAAAAATTTATGTTGAGATTTCAGGAGACTCTAGTGTTTGGCCGCCTAACCACGCCTTTCATTGAATGTGTCATTCACCAGTATCTGCTTAAGGCTACATCAAGAGGAAACAACCTTAGAGATAGAACGTAGAACTACTGTATTGTGTCAAGTTTCAAGAAGCTAGCACAAACCGTGTTTGATTTAGAGTTCTAACTGCATCTGTCAATATAGGAGAAAACAGAGTGAAACCTAAAACTTCAAACTGTTACTGCAAACGAATGCATCAACGTAAAAAAAACGAAAGTTGAGCATCCAAGTGGGATTGGTGTACTGATCATTACTTGAAAGTATCATGAAGATTGGATGAAAAAATATATGTTGAGATTTCAGGAGACTAGTGTTTTGGAAGTTTGGCAACTCCTTTCATTATACGTGTTATTCGCCAGTCCCTGCTTTAGGCTACATCAAGAGGAAACAAACCTTAGAGATAGAACGTAGAACTAATGTATTGTGTCAAGTTTCAAGAAGCTAGCACAAACCGTGTTGGATATAGTTCGAACTGCATCTGTCAATATAGGAGAAAACAGAGTGAAACCTAAAATTCAAACTGTTACTGCAAACGAATGCTTCAACGTAAAAGAATGAAACTTGAGCATGCAAGTGGGATTGGTTGTACTGATCATTACTTGAAAGTATCATGAAGATTGGATGAAAAAATATATGTTGAGATTTCAGGAGACTCTAGTGTTTTGGAAGTTTGGCAACCCCTTCAATTGAGTGTTATTCGCCAGTCCCTGCTTTAGGCTACATCAAGAGGAAACAAACCTTAGAGATAGAACGTAGAACTAATGTATTGTGTCAAGTTTCCAGAAGCTAGCACAAACCGTGTTTGATATAGTTCGAACTGCATCTGTCAATATAGGAGAAAACAGAGTGAAACCTAAAAATTCAAACTGTTACTGCAAACGAATGCTTCAACCTAGGAGAACGAAACTTGGGCATGCAAGTTTGATTGGTGTACTGCTCATTACTTGAAAGTATCATGAAGGTCGGAAGCAAATATTTATGTTGAGATTTCAGGAGACTCTAGTGTTTTGGCAGCCTAACAACGCCTTTCATTGAATGTGTCATTCACCAGTATCTGCTTAAGGCTACATCAAGAGGAAACAAACCTTAGAAATAGAACGTAGAACTACTGTATTGTGTCAAGTTTCAAGAAGCTAGCACAAACCGTGTTTGATTTAGAGTTCTAACTGCATCTGTCAATATAGGAGAAAACAGAGTGAAACTAAAACTTCAAACTGTTACTGCAAACGAATGCATCAACGTAAAAAAACGAAAGTTGAGCATCCAAGTGGGATTGGTGTACTGATCATTACTTGAAAGTATCATGAAGATTGGATGAAAAAATATATGTTGAGATTTCAGGAGACTAGTGTTTTGGAAGTTTGGCAACTCCTTTCATTATACGTGTTATTCGCCAGTCCCTGCTTTAGGCTACATCAAGAGGAAACAAACCTTAGAGATAGAACGTAGAACTAATGTATTGTGTCAAGTTTCAAGAAGCTAGCACAAACCGTGTTGGATATAGTTCGAACTGCATCTGTCAATATAGGAGAAAACAGAGTGAAACCTAAAAATTCAAACTGTTACTGCAAACGAATGCTTCAACGTAAAAGAATGAAACTTGAGCATGCAAGTGGGATTGGTGTACTGATCATTACTTGAAAGTATCATGAAGATTGGATGAAAAAATATATGTTGAGATTTCAGGAGACTCTAGCATTTTGGAAGTTTGGCAACCCCTTCAATATGAGTTGTTATTCGCCAGTCCCTGCTTTAGGCTACATCAAGAGGAAACAAAACCTTAGAGGATAGAACGTAGAACTAATGTATTGTGTCAAGTTTCAAGAAGCTAGCACAAACCGTGTTTGATTTAGAGTTCGAACGCATCTGTCAATATAGGAGAAACAGAGTGAAAACCTAAAAATTCAAACTGTTACTGCAAACGATTGCTTCAACCTAGGAGAACGAAACTTGGGCATCCAAGTTTGATTGGTGTACTGCTCATTACTTGAAAGTATCATGAAGGTCGGAAGCAAATATTTATGTTGAGATTTCAGGAGACTCTAGTGTTTTGGCAGCCTAACAACGCCTTTCATTGAATGTGTCATTCACCAGTATCTGCTTAAGGCTACATCAAGAGGAAACAAACCTTAGAAATAGAACGTAGAACTACTGTATTTGTGTCAAGTTTCAAGAAGCTAGCACAAACCGTGTTTGATTTAGAGTTCTAACTGCATCTGTCAATATAGGAGAAAACAGAGTGAAACCTAAAAATTCAAACTGTTACTGCAAACGAATGCTTCAACGTAAAAGAATGAAACTTGAGCATGCAAGTGGGATTGGTGTACTGATCATTACTTGAAAGTATCATGAAGATTGGATGAAAAAATATATGTTGAGATTTCAGGAGACTCTAGTGTTTTGGAAGTTTGGCAAACCCTTCAATACGAGTGTTATTCGCCAGTCCCTGCTTTAGGCTACATCAAGAGGAAACAAACCTTAGAGATAGAACGTAGAACTAATGTATTGTGTCAAGTTTCCAGAAGCTAGCACAAACCGTGTTTGATATAGTTCGAACTGCATCTGTCAATATAGGAGAAACAGAGTGAAACCTAAAAATTCAAACTGTTACTGCAAACGAATGCTTCAACCTAGGAGAACGAAACTTGGGCATGCAAGTTTGATTGGTGTACTGCTCATTACTTGAAAGTATCATGAAGGTCGGAAGCAAATATTTATGTTGAGATTTCAGGAGACTCTAGTGTTTTGGCAGCCTAACAACGCCTTTCATTGAATGTGTCATTCACCAGTATCTGCTTAAGGCTACATCAAGAGGAAACAAACCTTAGAAATAGAACGTAGAACTACTGTATTGTGTCAAGTTTCAAGAAGCTAGCACAAACCGTGTTTGATTTAGAGTTCTAACTGCATCTGTCAATATAGGAGAAAACAGAGTGAAACCTAAAACTTCAAACTGTTACTGCAAACGAATGCTTCAACGTAAAAGAATGAAACTTGAGCATGCAAGTGGGATTGGTGTACTGATCATTACTTGAAAGTATCATGAAGATTGGATGAAAAAATATATGTTGAGATTTCAGGAGACTCTAGCGTTTTGGAAGTTTGGCAACCCCTTCAATACGAGTGTTATTCGCCAGTCCCTGCTTTAGGCTACATCAAGAGGAAACAAACCTTAGAGATAGAACGTAGAACTAATGTATTGTGTCAAGTTTCAAGAAGCTAGCACAAACCGTGTTTGATTTAGAGTTCGAACGCATCTGTCAATATAGGAGAAAACAGAGTGAAACCTAAAAATTCAAACTGTTACTGCAAACGAATGCTTCAACCTAGGAGAACGAAACTTGGGCATCCAAGTTTGATTGGAGTACTGCTCATTACTTGAAAGTATCATGAAGGTCGGAAGCAAAAATTTATGTTGAGATTTCAGGAGACTCTAGTGTTTTGGCCGCCTAACCACGCCTTTCATTGAATGTGTCATTCACCAGTATCTGCTTAAGGCTACATCAAGAGGAAACAAACCTTAGAGATAGAACGTAGAACTACTGTATTGTGTCAAGTTTCAAGAAGCTAGCACAAACCGTGTTTGATTTAGAGTTCTAACTGCATCTGTCAATATAGGAGAAAACAGAGTGAAACCTAAAACTTCAAACTGTTACTGCAAACGAATGCATCAACGTAAAAAAACGAAACTTGAGCATCCAAGTGGGATTGGTGTACTGATCATTACTTGAAAGTATCATGAAGATTGGATGAAAAAATATATGTTGAGATTTCAGGAGACTAGTGTTTTGGAAGTTTGGCAACTCCTTTCATTATACGTGTTATTCGCCAGTCCCTGCTTTAGGCTACATCAAGAGGAAACAAACCTTAGAGATAGAACGTAGAACTAATGTATTGTGTCAAGTTTCAAGAAGCTAGCACAAACCGTGTTGGATATAGTTCGAACTGCATCTGTCAATATAGGAGAAAACAGAGTGAAACCTAAAAATTCAAACTGTTACTGCAAACGAATGCTTCAACGTAAAAGAATGAAACTTGAGCATGCAAGTGGGATTGGTGTACTGATCATTACTTGAAAGTATCATGAAGATTGGATGAAAAAATATATGTTGAGATTTCAGGAGACTCTAGCATTTTGGAAGTTTGGCAACCCCTTCAATATGAGTGTTATTCGCCAGTCCCTGCTTTAGGCTACATCAAGAGGAAACAAACCTTAGAGATAGAACGTAGAACTAATGTATTGTGTCAAGTTTCAAGAAGCTAGCACAAACCGTGTTTGATTTAGAGTTCGAACGCATCTGTCAATATAGGAGAAAACAGAGTGAAACCTAAAAATTCAAACTGTTACTGCAAACGATTGCTTCAACCTAGGAGAACGAAACTTGGGCATCCAAGTTTGATTGGTGTACTGCTCATTACTTGAAAGTATCATGAAGGTCGGAAGCAAATATTTATGTTGAGATTTCAGGAGACTCTAGTGTTTTGGCAGCCTAACAACGCCTTTCATTGAATGTGTCATTCACCAGTATCTGCTTAAGGCTACATCAAGAGGAAACAAACCTTAGAAATAGAACGTAGAACTACTGTATTGTGTCAAGTTTCAAGAAGCTAGCACAAACCGTGTTTGATTTAGAGTTCTAACTGCATCTGTCAATATAGGAGAAAACAGAGTGAAACCTAAAACTTCAAACTGTTACTGCAAACGAATGCTTCAACGTAAAAGAATGAAACTTGAGCATGCAAGTGGGATTGGTGTACTGATCATTACTTGAAAGTATCATGAAGATTGGATGAAAAAATATATGTTGAGATTTCAGGAGACTCTAGCGTTTTGGAAGTTTGGCAACCCCTTCAATACGAGTGTTATTCGCCAGTCCCTGCTTTAGGCTACATCAAGAGGAAACAAACCTTAGAGATAGAACGTAGAACTAATGTATTGTGTCAAGTTTCAAGAAGCTAGCACAAACCGTGTTTGATTTAGAGTTCGAACGCATCTGTCAATATAGGAGAAAACAGAGTGAAACCTAAAAATTCAAACTGTTACTGCAAACGAATGCTTCAACCTAGGAGAACGAAACTTGGGCATCCAAGTTTGATTGGAGTACTGCTCATTACTTGAAAGTATCATGAAGGTCGGAAGCAAAAATTTATGTTGAGATTTCAGGAGACTCTAGTGTTTTGGCCGCCTAACCACGCCTTTCATTGAATGTGTCATTCACCAGTATCTGCTTAAGGCTACATCAAGAGGAAACAAACCTTAGAGATAGAACGTAGAACTACTGTATTGTGTCAAGTTTCAAGAAGCTAGCACAAACCGTGTTTGATTTAGAGTTCTAACTGCATCTGTCAATATAGGAGAAAACAGAGTGAAACCTAAAACTTCAAACTGTTACTGCAAACGAATGCATCAACGTAAAAAAACGAAAGTTGAGCATCCAAGTGGGATTGGTGTACTGATCATTACTTGAAAGTATCATGAAGATTGGATGAAAAAATATATGTTGAGATTTCAGGAGACTAGTGTTTTGGAAGTTTGGCAACTCCTTTCATTATACGTGTTATTCGCCAGTCCCTGCTTTAGGCTACATCAAGAGGAAACAAACCTTAGAGATAGAACGTAGAACTAATGTATTGTGTCAAGTTTCAAGAAGCTAGCACAAACCGTGTTGGATATAGTTCGAACTGCATCTGTCAATATAGGAGAAAACAGAGTGAAACCTAAAAATTCAAACTGTTACTGCAAACGAATGCTTCAACGTAAAAGAATGAAACTTGAGCATGCAAGTGGGATTGGTGTACTGATCATTACTTGAAAGTATCATGAAGATTGGATGAAAAAATATATGTTGAGATTTCAGGAGACTCTAGCATTTTGGAAGTTTGGCAACCCCTTCAATATGAGTGTTATTCGCCAGTCCCTGCTTTAGGCTACATCAAGAGGAAACAAACCTTAGAGATAGAACGTAGAACTAATGTATTGTGTCAAGTTTCAAGAAGCTAGCACAAACCGTGTTTGATTTAGAGTTCGAACGCATCTGTCAATATAGGAGAAAACAGAGTGAAACCTAAAAATTCAAACTGTTACTGCAAACGATTGCTTCAACCTAGGAGAACGAAACTTGGGCATCCAAGTTTGATTGGTGTACTGCTCATTACTTGAAAGTATCATGAAGGTCGGAAGCAAATATTTATGTTGAGATTTCAGGAGACTCTAGTGTTTTGGCAGCCTAACAACGCCTTTCATTGAATGTGTCATTCACCAGTATCTGCTTAAGGCTACATCAAGAGGAAACAAACCTTAGAAATAGAACGTAGAACTACTGTATTGTGTCAAGTTTCAAGAAGCTAGCACAAACCGTGTTTGATTTAGAGTTCTAACTGCATCTGTCAATATAGGAGAAAACAGAGTGAAACCTAAAACTTCAAACTGTTACTGCAAACGAATGCTTCAACGTAAAAGAATGAAACTTGAGCATGCAAGTGGGATTGGTGTACTGATCATTACTTGAAAGTATCATGAAGATTGGATGAAAAAATATATGTTGAGATTTCAGGAGACTCTAGCGTTTTGGAAGTTTGGCAACCCCTTCAATACGAGTGTTATTCGCCAGTCCCTGCTTTAGGCTACATCAAGAGGAAACAAACCTTAGAGATAGAACGTAGAACTAATGTATTGTGTCAAGTTTCAAGAAGCTAGCACAAACCGTGTTTGATTTAGAGTTCGAACGCATCTGTCAATATAGGAGAAAACAGAGTGAAACCTAAAAATTCAAACTGTTACTGCAAACGAATGCTTCAACCTAGGAGAACGAAACTTGGGCATCCAAGTTTGATTGGAGTACTGCTCATTACTTGAAAGTATCATGAAGGTCGGAAGCAAAAATTTATGTTGAGATTTCAGGAGACTCTAGTGTTTTGGCCGCCTAACCACGCCTTTCATTGAATGTGTCATTCACCAGTATCTGCTTAAGGCTACATCAAGAGGAAACAAACCTTAGAGATAGAACGTAGAACTACTGTATTGTGTCAAGTTTCAAGAAGCTAGCACAAACCGTGTTTGATTTAGAGTTCTAACTGCATCTGTCAATATAGGAGAAAACAGAGTGAAACCTAAAACTTCAAACTGTTACTGCAAACGAATGCATCAACGTAAAAAAACGAAAGTTGAGCATCCAAGTGGGATTGGTGTACTGATCATTACTTGAAAGTATCATGAAGATTGGATGAAAAAATATATGTTGAGATTTCAGGAGACTAGTGTTTTGGAAGTTTGGCAACTCCTTTCATTATACGTGTTATTCGCCAGTCCCTGCTTTAGGCTACATCAAGAGGAAACAAACCTTAGAGATAGAACGTAGAACTAATGTATTGTGTCAAGTTTCAAGAAGCTAGCACAAACCGTGTTGGATATAGTTCGAACTGCATCTGTCAATATAGGAGAAAACAGAGTGAAACCTAAAAATTCAAACTGTTACTGCAAACGAATGCTTCAACGTAAAAGAATGAAACTTGAGCATGCAAGTGGGATTGGTGTACTGATCATTACTTGAAAGTATCATGAAGATTGGATGAAAAAATATATGTTGAGATTTCAGGAGACTCTAGCATTTTGGAAGTTTGGCAACCCCTTCAATATGAGTGTTATTCGCCAGTCCCTGCTTTAGGCTACATCAAGAGGAAACAAACCTTAGAGATAGAACGTAGAACTAATGTATTGTGTCAAGTTTCAAGAAGCTAGCACAAACCGTGTTTGATTTAGAGTTCGAACGCATCTGTCAATATAGGAGAAAACAGAGTGAAACCTAAAAATTCAAACTGTTACTGCAAACGATTGCTTCAACCTAGGAGAACGAAACTTGGGCATCCAAGTTTGATTGGTGTACTGCTCATTACTTGAAAGTATCATGAAGGTCGGAAGCAAATATTTATGTTGAGATTTCAGGAGACTCTAGTGTTTTGGCAGCCTAACAACGCCTTTCATTGAATGTGTCATTCACCAGTATCTGCTTAAGGCTACATCAAGAGGAAACAAACCTTAGAAATAGAACGTAGAACTACTGTATTGTGTCAAGTTTCAAGAAGCTAGCACAAACCGTGTTTGATTTAGAGTTCTAACTGCATCTGTCAATATAGGAGAAAACAGAGTGAAACCTAAAAATTCAAACTGTTACTGCAAACGAATGCTTCAACGTAAAAGAATGAAACTTGAGCATGCAAGTGGGATTGGTGTACTGATCATTACTTGAAAGTATCATGAAGATTGGATGAAAAAATATATGTTGAGATTTCAGGAGACTCTAGTGTTTTGGAAGTTTGGCAACCCCTTCAATACGAGTGTTATTCGCCAGTCCCTGCTTTAGGCTACATCAAGAGGAAACAAACCTTAGAGATAGAACGTAGAACTAATGTATTGTGTCAAGTTTCCAGAAGCTAGCACAAACCGTGTTTGATATAGTTCGAACTGCATCTGTCAATATAGGAGAAAACAGAGTGAAACCTAAAAATTCAAACTGTTACTGCAAACGAATGCTTCAACCTAGGAGAACGAAACTTGGGCATGCAAGTTTGATTGGTGTACTGCTCATTACTTGAAAGTATCATGAAGGTCGGAAGCAAATATTTATGTTGAGATTTCAGGAGACTCTAGTGTTTTGGCAGCCTAACAACGCCTTTCATTGAATGTGTCATTCACCAGTATCTGCTTAAGGCTACATCAAGAGGAAACAAACCTTAGAAATAGAACGTAGAACTACTGTATTGTGTCAAGTTTCAAGAAGCTAGCACAAACCGTGTTTGATTTAGAGTTCTAACTGCATCTGTCAATATAGGAGAAAACAGAGTGAAACCTAAAACTTCAAACTGTTACTGCAAACGAACGCTTCAACGTAAAAGAATGAAACTTGAGCATGCAAGTGGGATTGGTGTACTGATCATTACTTGAAAGTATCATGAAGATTGGATGAAAAAATATATGTTGAGATTTCAGGAGACTCTAGCGTTTTGGAAGTTTGGCAACCCCTTCAATACGAGTGTTATTCGCCAGTCCCTGCTTTAGGCTACATCAAGAGGAAACAAACCTTAGAGATAGAACGTAGAACTAATGTATTGTGTCAAGTTTCAAGAAGCTAGCACAAACCGTGTTTGATTTAGAGTTCGAACGCATCTGTCAATATAGGAGAAAACAGAGTGAAACCTAAAAATTCAAACTGTTACTGCAAACGAATGCTTCAACCTAGGAGAACGAAACTTGGGCATCCAAGTTTGATTGGAGTACTGCTCATTACTTGAAAGTATCATGAAGGTCGGAAGCAAAAATTTATGTTGAGATTTCAGGAGACTCTAGTGTTTTGGCCGCCTAACCACGCCTTTCATTGAATGTGTCATTCACCAGTATCTGCTTAAGGCTACATCAAGAGGAAACAAACCTTAGAGATAGAACGTAGAACTACTGTATTGTGTCAAGTTTCAAGAAGCTAGCACAAACCGTGTTTGATTTAGAGTTCTAACTGCATCTGTCAATATAGGAGAAAACAGAGTGAAACCTAAAACTTCAAACTGTTACTGCAAACGAATGCATCAACGTAAAAAAACGAAAGTTGAGCATCCAAGTGGGATTGGTGTACTGATCATTACTTGAAAGTATCATGAAGATTGGATGAAAAAATATATGTTGAGATTTCAGGAGACTAGTGTTTTGGAAGTTTGGCAACTCCTTTCATTATACGTGTTATTCGCCAGTCCCTGCTTTAGGCTACATCAAGAGGAAACAAACCTTAGAGATAGAACGTAGAACTAATGTATTGTGTCAAGTTTCAAGAAGCTAGCACAAACCGTGTTGGATATAGTTCGAACTGCATCTGTCAATATAGGAGAAAACAGAGTGAAACCTAAAAATTCAAACTGTTACTGCAAACGAATGCTTCAACGTAAAAGAATGAAACTTGAGCATGCAAGTGGGATTGGTGTACTGATCATTACTTGAAAGTATCATGAAGATTGGATGAAAAAATATATGTTGAGATTTCAGGAGACTCTAGTGTTTTGGAAGTTTGGCAACCCCTTCAATACGAGTGTTATTCGCCAGTCCCTGCTTTAGGCTACATCAAGAGGAAACAAACCTTAGAGATAGAACGTAGAACTAATGTATTGTGTCAAGTTTCCAGAAGCTAGCACAAACCGTGTTTGATATAGTTCGAACTGCATCTGTCAATATAGGAGAAAACAGAGTGAAACCTAAAAATTCAAACTGTTACTGCAAACGAATGCTTCAACCTAGGAGAACGAAACTTGGGCATGCAAGTTTGATTGGTGTACTGCTCATTACTTGAAAGTATCATGAAGGTCGGAAGCAAATATTTATGTTGAGATTTCAGGAGACTCTAGTGTTTTGGCAGCCTAACAACGCCTTTCATTGAATGTGTCATTCACCAGTATCTGCTTAAGGCTACATCAAGAGGAAACAAACCTTAGAAATAGAACGTAGAACTACTGTATTGTGTCAAGGTTCAAGAAGCTAGCACAAACCGTGTTTGATTTAGAGTTCTAACTGCATCTGTCAATATAGGAGAAAACAGAGTGAAACCTAAAACTTCAAACTGTTACTGCAAACGAACGCTTCAACGTAAAAGAACGAAACTTGAGCATCCAAGTGGGATTGGTGTACTGATCATTACTTGAAAGTATCATGAAGATTGGATGAAAAAATATATGTTGAGATTTCAGGATACTAGTGTTTTGGAAGTTTGGCACCTCCTTTCATTATACGTGTTATTCGCCAGTCCCTGCTTTAGGCTACATCAAGAGGAAACAAACCTTAGAGATAGAACGTAGAACTAATGTATTGTGTCAAGTTTCAAGAAGCTAGCACAAACCGTGTTTGATTTAGAGTTCGAACGCATCTGTCAATATAGGAGAAAACAGAGTGAAACCTAAAAATTCAAACTGTTACTGCAAACGAATGCTTCAACCTAGGAGAACGAAACTTGGGCATCCAAGTTTGATTGGAGTACTGCTCATTACTTGAAAGTATCATGAAGGTCGGAAGCAAAAATTTATGTTGAGATTTCAGGAGACTCTAGTGTTTTGGCCGCCTAACCACGCCTTTCATTGAATGTGTCATTCACCAGTATCTGCTTAAGGCTACATCAAGAGGAAACAAACCTTAGAGATAGAACGTAGAACTACTGTATTGTGTCAAGTTTCAAGAAGCTAGCACAAACCGTGTTTGATTTAGAGTTCTAACTGCATCTGTCAATATAGGAGAAAACAGAGTGAAACCTAAAACTTCAAACTGTTACTGCAAACGAATGCATCAACGTAAAAAAACGAAACTTGAGCATCCAAGTGGGATTGGTGTACTGATCATTACTTGAAAGTATCATGAAGATTGGATGAAAAAATATATGTTGAGATTTCAGGAGACTAGTGTTTTGGAAGTTTGGCAACTCCTTTCATTATACGTGTTATTCGCCAGTCCCTGCTTTAGGCTACATCAAGAGGAAACAAACCTTAGAGATAGAACGTAGAACTAATGTATTGTGTCAAGTTTCATGAAGCTAGCACAAATCGTGTTGGATATAGTTCGAACTGCATCTGTCAATATAGGAGAAAACAGAGTGAAACCTAAAAATTCAAACTGTTACTGCAAACGAATGCTTCAACGTAAAAGAATGAAACTTGAGCATGCAAGTGGGATTGGTGTACTGATCATTACTTGAAAGTATCATGAAGATTGGATGAAAAAATATATGTTGAGATTTCAGGAGACTCTAGCATTTTGGAAGTTTGGCAACCCCTTCAATATGAGTGTTATTCGCCAGTCCCTGCTTTAGGCTACATCAAGAGGAAACAAACCTTAGAGATAGAACGTAGAACTAATGTATTGTGTCAAGTTTCAAGAAGCTAGCACAAACCGTGTTTGATTTAGAGTTCGAACGCATCTGTCAATATAGGAGAAAACAGAGTGAAACCTAAAAATTCAAACTGTTACTGCAAACGATTGCTTCAACCTAGGAGAACGAAACTTGGGCATCCAAGTTTGATTGGTGTACTGCTCATTACTTGAAAGTATCATGAAGGTCGGAAGCAAATATTTATGTTGAGATTTCAGGAGACTCTAGTGTTTTGGCAGCCTAACAACGCCTTTCATTGAATGTGTCATTCACCAGTATCTGCTTAAGGCTACATCAAGAGGAAACAAACCTTAGAAATAGAACGTAGAACTACTGTATTGTGTCAAGTTTCAAGAAGCTAGCACAAACCGTGTTTGATTTAGATTTCTAACTGCATCTGTCAATATAGGAGAAAACAGAGTGAAACCTAAAACTTCAAACTGTTACTGCAAACGAATGCTTCAACGTAAAAGAATGAAACTTGAGCATGCAAGTGGGATTGGTGTACTGATCATTACTTGAAAGTATCATGAAGATTGGATGAAAAAATATATGTTGAGATTTCAGGAGACTCTAGCGTTTTGGAAGTTTGGCAACCCCTTCAATACGAGTGTTATTCGCCAGTCCCTGCTTTAGGCTACATCAAGAGGAAACAAACCTTAGAGATAGAACGTAGAACTAATGTATTGTGTCAAGTTTCAAGAAGCTAGCACAAACCGTGTTTGATTTAGAGTTCGAACGCATCTGTCAATATAGGAGAAAACAGAGTGAAACCTAAAAATTCAAACTGTTACTGCAAACGAATGCTTCAACCTAGGAGAACGAAACTTGGGCATCCAAGTTTGATTGGAGTACTGCTCATTACTTGAAAGTATCATGAAGGTCGGAAGCAAAAATTTATGTTGAGATTTCAGGAGACTCTAGTGTTTTGGCCGCCTAACCACGCCTTTCATTGAATGTGTCATTCACCAGTATCTGCTTAAGGCTACATCAAGAGGAAACAAACCTTAGAGATAGAACGTAGAACTACTGTATTGTGTCAAGTTTCAAGAAGCTAGCACAAACCGTGTTTGATTTAGAGTTCTAACTGCATCTGTCAATATAGGAGAAAACAGAGTGAAACCTAAAACTTCAAACTGTTACTGCAAACGAATGCATCAACGTAAAAAAACGAAAGTTGAGCATCCAAGTGGGATTGGTGTACTGATCATTACTTGAAAGTATCATGAAGATTGGATGAAAAAATATATGTTGAGATTTCAGGAGACTAGTGTTTTGGAAGTTTGGCAACTCCTTTCATTATACGTGTTATTCGCCAGTCCCTGCTTTAGGCTACATCAAGAGGAAACAAACCTTAGAGATAGAACGTAGAACTAATGTATTGTGTCAAGTTTCAAGAAGCTAGCACAAACCGTGTTGGATATAGTTCGAACTGCATCTGTCAATATAGGAGAAAACAGAGTGAAACCTAAAAATTCAAACTGTTACTGCAAACGAATGCTTCAACGTAAAAGAATGAAACTTGAGCATGCAAGTGGGATTGGTGTACTGATCATTACTTGAAAGTATCATGAAGATTGGATGAAAAAATATATGTTGAGATTTCAGGAGACTCTAGCATTTTGGAAGTTTGGCAACCCCTTCAATATGAGTGTTATTCGCCAGTCCCTGCTTTAGGCTACATCAAGAGGAAACAAACCTTAGAGATAGAACGTAGAACTAATGTATTGTGTCAAGTTTCAAGAAGCTAGCACAAACCGTGTTTGATTTAGAGTTCGAACGCATCTGTCAATATAGGAGAAAACAGAGTGAAACCTAAAAATTCAAACTGTTACTGCAAACGATTGCTTCAACCTAGGAGAACGAAACTTGGGCATCCAAGTTTGATTGGTGTACTGCTCATTACTTGAAAGTATCATGAAGGTCGGAAGCAAATATTTATGTTGAGATTTCAGGAGACTCTAGTGTTTTGGCAGCCTAACAACGCCTTTCATTGAATGTGTCATTCACCAGTATCTGCTTAAGGCTACATCAAGAGGAAACAAACCTTAGAAATAGAACGTAGAACTACTGTATTGTGTCAAGTTTCAAGAAGCTAGCACAAACCGTGTTTGATTTAGAGTTCTAACTGCATCTGTCAATATAGGAGAAAACAGAGTGAAACCTAAAAATTCAAACTGTTACTGCAAACGAATGCTTCAACGTAAAAGAATGAAACTTGAGCATGCAAGTGGGATTGGTGTACTGATCATTACTTGAAAGTATCATGAAGATTGGATGAAAAAATATATGTTGAGATTTCAGGAGACTCTAGTGTTTTGGAAGTTTGGCAACCCCTTCAATACGAGTGTTATTCGCCAGTCCCTGCTTTAGGCTACATCAAGAGGAAACAAACCTTAGAGATAGAACGTAGAACTAATGTATTGTGTCAAGTTTCCAGAAGCTAGCACAAACCGTGTTTGATATAGTTCGAACTGCATCTGTCAATATAGGAGAAAACAGAGTGAAACCTAAAAATTCAAACTGTTACTGCAAACGAATGCTTCAACCTAGGAGAACGAAACTTGGGCATGCAAGTTTGATTGGTGTACTGCTCATTACTTGAAAGTATCATGAAGGTCGGAAGCAAATATTTATGTTGAGATTTCAGGAGACTCTAGTGTTTTGGCAGCCTAACAACGCCTTTCATTGAATGTGTCATTCACCAGTATCTGCTTAAGGCTACATCAAGAGGAAACAAACCTTAGAAATAGAACGTAGAACTACTGTATTGTGTCAAGTTTCAAGAAGCTAGCACAAACCGTGTTTGATTTAGAGTTCTAACTGCATCTGTCAATATAGGAGAAAACAGAGTGAAACCTAAAACTTCAAACTGTTACTGCAAACGAATGCTTCAACGTAAAAGAATGAAACTTGAGCATGCAAGTGGGATTGGTGTACTGATCATTACTTGAAAGTATCATGAAGATTGGATGAAAAAATATATGTTGAGATTTCAGGAGACTCTAGCGTTTTGGAAGTTTGGCAACCCCTTCAATACGAGTGTTATTCGCCAGTCCCTGCTTTAGGCTACATCAAGAGGAAACAAACCTTAGAGATAGAACGTAGAACTAATGTATTGTGTCAAGTTTCAAGAAGCTAGCACAAACCGTGTTTGATTTAGAGTTCGAACGCATCTGTCAATATAGGAGAAAACAGAGTGAAACCTAAAAATTCAAACTGTTACTGCAAACGAATGCTTCAACCTAGGAGAACGAAACTTGGGCATCCAAGTTTGATTGGAGTACTGCTCATTACTTGAAAGTATCATGAAGGTCGGAAGCAAAAATTTATGTTGAGATTTCAGGAGACTCTAGTGTTTTGGCCGCCTAACCACGCCTTTCATTGAATGTGTCATTCACCAGTATCTGCTTAAGGCTACATCAAGAGGAAACAAACCTTAGAGATAGAACGTAGAACTACTGTATTGTGTCAAGTTTCAAGAAGCTAGCACAAACCGTGTTTGATTTAGAGTTCTAACTGCATCTGTCAATATAGGAGAAAACAGAGTGAAACCTAAAACTTCAAACTGTTACTGCAAACGAATGCATCAACGTAAAAAAACGAAAGTTGAGCATCCAAGTGGGATTGGTGTACTGATCATTACTTGAAAGTATCATGAAGATTGGATGAAAAAATATATGTTGAGATTTCAGGAGACTAGTGTTTTGGAAGTTTGGCAACTCCTTTCATTATACGTGTTATTCGCCAGTCCCTGCTTTAGGCTACATCAAGAGGAAACAAACCTTAGAGATAGAACGTAGAACTAATGTATTGTGTCAAGTTTCAAGAAGCTAGCACAAACCGTGTTGGATATAGTTCGAACTGCATCTGTCAATATAGGAGAAAACAGAGTGAAACCTAAAAATTCAAACTGTTACTGCAAACGAATGCTTCAACGTAAAAGAATGAAACTTGAGCATGCAAGTGGGATTGGTGTACTGATCATTACTTGAAAGTATCATGAAGATTGGATGAAAAAATATATGTTGAGATTTCAGGAGACTCTAGTGTTTTGGAAGTTTGGCAACCCCTTCAATACGAGTGTTATTCGCCAGTCCCTGCTTTAGGCTACATCAAGAGGAAACAAACCTTAGAGATAGAACGTAGAACTAATGTATTGTGTCAAGTTTCCAGAAGCTAGCACAAACCGTGTTTGATATAGTTCGAACTGCATCTGTCAATATAGGAGAAAACAGAGTGA